>NC_092215.1:1212970-1251335 GCF_043381705.1 Parasteatoda tepidariorum
ATATATATATATATATATATATATATATATGTATGTATTTCATGTATGTTTAAATATAAAAGTATTGCGCATAAACTCGTGCAAATCATGTAAATTTTAAAAAACTACAGTATGTCTAATAATTTGACCTAATTATTATAGTATACTAATATAATGCTTGATGCAATAAATATTCTATATTTATATAATATATCATCTCATTTATCCTGTCGTCGAATTTATATAATATATCCTTTGATTTTAAAACTTGATTTTTTTTTTTTTTGTCGTATGCCTGTTTGACATGAGGAATGCGGTTACTGGGCTATATTTAATGTTGTCGTCTATTAAGCTGATGTCTAGCAAATGATTGAAATTCGAGGCCGTGCAGATTCTAGCGTCGCTATGGAATTTACTGTTGAGTTTGGCAATGAAGCAGTTAATTTCTTCTATGTCTAGATCCTTCTTTAGCAGTCTGTTGCTGGTAGCTCTTGGGGCACTAGTCATGTATCTTAAAAATTTGCCTTCTGTGTATGACAACTTTTTCTTTAAATTATCACTGATAGTGGTTAGGGCAGGGTTAGCGTAGGTAGGAATTGGTCGAATGGCCTGTAGGTATGTTGCTCTTTTATTTGCCAGGTTTAGCTTTGAATTTTTATTTAAAAGTGCTTTTAGTGCGTAGAACGCACCTCTGGCTTTTCTAATAGACTCATTGATGTGAGTATTCCAGTTAAGATTTTTTGAAATTGTAATGCCAAGATACTTAGCTTGTTTAACTGGGGTGATTTTAGTGTTAAATAATTCGATCGTTGGTATCTTATTTTTGCACTTCTCTTATCAGGATGCTCTTATCAGGATGAAGCTAGATTCGCCCTTTTTTGCACCAAATTTCCACTTCATGCAGTTTAGGTTGTATGACGTAAGAATATTTTATTTTTGAATAAAGAAGTGTTATAGCTTACAATCCTATGTAAATGATAAATATCAATAAAGCAATTTTTTTTCCTAGCTTTCACGTTGTTATTTTCAATTCTCGATTATATTCGAGTGTGAAAAATTATAGCAGCATGAAATACAATGCCGTTCGAATTATCTCGAGTGTGCACAGTTTGGCCTCTTTAGCGAGCTCGAATTAACTCGAGCGCACAAGTTAAAGGGTTAAGAAACTGCAAAAATAGTACCAAGACTTTTTTCTCAAAGAAGAAAAAAAAAACAATTATTTTAAGTTATTATCTACCTACTTACTTTTAACCCAAGATTAAAACACGTGCCATGACTGAAATGATTTGCCTTTAAACTAAATAGTTACTTACTATTTCAGAAAACATGAATTTTATAAAATTCACATACGTATTATTCAAATATGAATATTTAAGTTGCTATTATATATCGGAGAACATCTCGGTCCGTTTACTTACTTTATTTACAAAAATTGGGCACCTCTGCCACACAGAAGGCTCATATCATGTAATATTACAGAAATTTAAAATAAAAAAGCAGTTTGAGTTCAGTAGTCTAAATATCTCGGTTCGCTCAAATAGATGTCCATAAAAAAAATAATTTGGAAAAATGAAAGTGGTATTTTGAAATACGACTTTTATATTTCCAAACCATTTTACCGTCAACAAATTTTAGGTTAATAAGTTCATATTAACCACAAAGTTTAAAAGCAAAAAATTTGAAAACTTAAAATTATTTCAGATTTTTATATTCTAAAGGGGGAAAAATGGTAGCAAAATTATTGCGTTTATCAAAATTTTCAAAGGTAAATGAAAAACGCTTTAATGAAGAAGGTCTGTCTTCTGTATTCAATCAATTAAGCTGTTCAAATTTAACTTTGATTTATTTTAGACTGAAGCTGAAGTGTTAGCAAATGTGTTAAGTGAAATTTTGTTCTATTAGCTACCATTATAATTTTAAAAATTATAGTTATCGCATTGCGATAATATAAAGGTCTTAAAATTAATTGTGTATTATAGATTACCCGTCATTTACTAGAGAAATATAACAAAATAACTTCAGTATCAATTGTCATTTTACGTTTAGTTCTATATTAAATCATACATTTTACGACTCACATACCAGAAATATTCTTCGCATAGGAAAGAAATTGCCAACCCTTATTCTCTCGAATGATGATTTTCGCAAATATGACAACCAATTCACAATTACAGTCAGGAATATTTTTATATTATTCTAGATCTGAAGCGCACCATAGAATATCGCAATGTATTAATATTCATATTTAATTTCTACTAATATGAGGTAAAATTTAAATTTATAAGGCCAATAATGAAATAAAGGAATATAAATTTTACTACCACTATAAATTACAAAATAATATTTTTGACCACATAGACGCATTTGTGTCCACGCCTAAAAAACGCGAAGATTAAAGCTTTAAACGAAAATCTAGTAACGAGATGTTGTTAATCATAATTAATAATTTCCATAAACGTTGGTAGTTATAACCTTAAAAGCGTAATCAATAACAGAAATGCCAACTTGCTCCAGATAGCAATATCTATTTTAAAGTGGTAGTTTATCAATTGTGATTCTTGGTTAAATAACTTCCATTTAGTAGATTTTTATGCACCACTTTTTCTAAATAATTCGTAGGTTTATATAATTCACCACTTTATAGTACTTATGTCATGCTATACCTTTTAAGAAACAAGCAAAAATAGGGAAATATTTGCAAATTTTACCTTGTAACAATTTACCGTTTTTTTAATTAGTATGGCGTGTCCGGAGCAGTTGACATCTGTGCAGCAAACCTCCTTTTCCAGAAACTTTAATTTTTAGATTTAAAATGGCGGCATGACATTCTTGGTTTTAATTATAAAATAATTATATTACAAGTTTTAGTTAAAAAAAAAAAAGAAGAGCTGTTTTAAATAAGAACACAGTGTTCTAACGAAGCAGCATTGGTGACAAAACACTAACACAGTGCTAGAAAACTTTCCTTGTGATTTGTTTTTAATTCATTGCTTGCGAGTTGTTTAAAAATACGCTTTTGGAACTTATGTGATCATTCAAAAGGTAGTAGCGAAACTATTTAGTTTACAACTTGCTCTTCAAAGAAATAACTCATTCATTATAAGTACAAATATAAATGATTTAGTACATATACATACCTGCTTTTCGAGAATGGATTTTTTAAGTGTTAGTAAAACAATCTTATTCAAAAATATATTTATATTTTCACCAGATGGCATCTTGGAAGCGGATTAATATTTTTGAGTGGTAGACTTTTGATGTATGATTCTTGGCTTAATAAATTCGATTTATAGGGAATTTAATTAAAACTACTTCTGAGTGTGAAATAGGCCATTTTGTTACAGTCAAGCCGCGTAGACTCTTTTAAGAAATAAGCAAATTTTAGTTCTCGACTGAATTTTAAAATATTCTGACGAATCAGTTGTCATCTCTGCGGTTTAAATTTGCTATGGTGAAGACGCTTGTATGTATTTGTTGTAATTGCATATATGTAGTAGCGGTCAAGCTCATTTATAAATATTATTATAATTCAAAAAGGTTAACGCAATAACATGAGTATCGCAACCACTTTAAATATGAAAATAAATCTTCCCTAAAAACCGGAAAAGTTGGCTGGTATGTATATTTTTTTAGTACTGCAATTGCTCATCGTAAGAGATGTTTCAATTTAACCCTTTAACGGGCCCTTTATTTCTAGTAAAGGTAAATTAAAGTATTTTTGGAATTGAAATTGTTTTAAGAACTGTAGTTGATATAAAAAAAAAACTCATTTAGTTTATGAAAATGCCATTTTTTTGGTGGTAAATATATTTAACATAACCTATTAGGAACTTACTGACTTTTATTTTTCTTTATTTATAAAATAAATTCCCTAAATGCTGCAAACTTCAAAAGGAATTATGTATTTTATAACTCTTATACGTTTTTCAAAAGTGACAAATGGTTACCAATTTTATTCAAACTCACTTCAAGAAAGCTGAAGTTTTTGAAAAATGGAAACCTAAATTAAAAGTGATAAAACGTGGTGGTGAGTATACTTACCACGGCCTTCAAAAGGGTTAAGTTGTAGCTAGAGGGAGAAATTCGCGACAGCTTAGTAAAATCTTAACAAATAAGTGGAATAAGTGGTAGACTTTACAACTTCGTATGAAATTTTACTTTTCTGAAAACGATACGTTTCTTTAACAGCGCGGAAGTGTATCACTGAACCGGAAGTGTTACTTTCCGGTTCGGTGTAGCCAATCAGCCATCACTAATTCAACAAGCGTTATAAACCACTAAAAATGTAAAACTAATTGCTTTTAAACGTATATCAATCATTAATCTTTAAATAGTATAAGATGATTCGGTTGGTGGCGCTACATATCCAGCAGTCTTTAAATAATAAAAAGGGAAATTATGTCGCTTCACTTACATACCTGCTAACTTTTAACCCTTTCAATGATGATTTTCCCAAATGGTAGTAAAATGGAGTTTAATTTACAATTTTTGGCAGAAACAAGCGCTTCATTTTGCGTGGCTAGAGCGGATTAACGCAATAGTATTACATATTAATATATATATATATATATGTAATGCCTGGTTTTCCCGTAAGACTGCGCTAGTGATGAACTTCACCCATGATCCTCTCCGGAATAAAACGTCGATACCACGAGCAAGATTGTAAAAAAGATTGCACTTGCTTAACATTTTTCGGTTGGGGTATGCTGTTTATAGCTTCCATATTAGCAGGATCAAGTTCTAATACTTTAGGCGTTATCCAGTGTCCCAAGTATTTGACTTTCTCACAGGCGAAGTGACATTTCTCTCGTTTAGCATTGAGCTTAAATTCGATGAGTCTCTCAAACACTGCCTGAAGATCGGAGAGATGGTTTTCAAAAGTGTCTGACAAAACAAATATGTCATCAAGATAAGATAGAGCTAATATATCCTTCAAGCCTCTTCTGAAACGACCAATCAACCTTTGGAACGGAACGTGGCTGGAGCATTTCGTAGACCAAACAGCATCCTTAAGTACCGGAAAGTTCCATAGGGACAAACAAATGCTGTTTTATCCTGATCTGGTGGATTAACTGCAATTTGATGATAACCAGATCTAAGGTCTAATGTTGACATATAAGGTGTATCTCATGTAATAATTCATCCATTAATGGTAAATGATATGTATCGGGTACAGTGAGGGCATTAAGTTCGCGGTAATCAATGCATAACCTCATGCTACTATCTGGTTTAGACACAAGAACCACAGGTGAAGCGTACGGCGACTCACATTCTTCAATGACACCTTGAGCCAAGAGATTGTCTAATTCTTTCCTGAGAATTTCCTTCTTAACAGGCGTCATTCTGTATGGTGGCATTGCAACAGGAGGATTATTTCCAGTTTCAATACGATGATCGGCGAATGGAGTAACTTCTCCCCCTAGTTGAAAGCATCTCTCATACTTTTAAAGAAGAGCATTAATTTGATTTCTTTGATCAGGCATAAGACCTTTTCCTTCATCTTTACGCAAAGCAAATGGGCTTCGCTGCAGGAATGCGTTCAGTGGATTCGCAATCCTCAACTAGTGAATACCTTTTCTTAGGATTATCACCAAAATACCAAGACTTGGTCGATGCTGCTAATACTATATTAGCCTTCTTTAAAAAATTCATACTCATCAAGGTTCTGTTACCTTTAGTTTCAGGTAAAACTATAAATTCTGTTTCAATAATTCTACCTTCAATAGTTTTTGGCAGTACAGCTGACAAAGTTTCTCTAGATTGAGCCACAGCATCGGCTAATGTAACATTATGAGTGTGCTTTTTCAATACCACTTAATTTTCCTTGAATAATTCAAACATGCGCTCACCTGCAATACAACGGTTTGCTCCTGTGTCTGCATAGACATACACCTCCTTATTACAGATCGTAATGGGTATATTCGGAGTTGACCCTGTCGAAGTATTACAACCATAGAGCATTACCTTTCTTGCTTCAACAGTTTCTTTCTGTTCTGCAACGGAACAATTAGGGCATTTCTTTCTTATAAACCCTGGTTTTCCACAACCATAACAAGATATCTTCGATTCTTTATTCGAGGAAAACTCGTTTCCTTTTACTGCATAACTAGGCTTATTTAATTTCTTGTAACTATCCTGCAATAGGATTTCTCTCTTACTTTGGACAGCAGTATCCTTCTTTACATAAGTGGATCTAAGGTTGTCGTAGGCGTCAAGCTTATCAGCTCAAGTATCTGGCGAGTTTAATTGTTCCCACTCATCTAA
The DNA here is from genome assembly GCF_043381705.1 of Parasteatoda tepidariorum. NCBI lineage: Eukaryota > Metazoa > Arthropoda > Arachnida > Araneae > Theridiidae > Parasteatoda > Parasteatoda tepidariorum. The sequence continues at coordinate 1,219,214 of NC_092215.1, forward strand.
CAGATGTTCCTTGCAATCAGGAGGAACTCTTCTTTTTATTTGATCCGCAATGATCAGATTCTGAAGATCCTTAACCCTTTCGCGCCGACTGTCACCAGAGATGCCAACTTGCTCCGCTTTGCAAAATAGTATTTTTTGACGGTAACGAAATTTAAGCTATTTTTAGTTTAGTATTTTTAATTAATTTTTCCACCAATAAATATCAAAAATTATAAGAATCATAAAACATGCAACCTAAAGGCATTAATTATTTGGTTACTGATTTTTTTAAGTAGGCGTAACTATGCTTATTTTATAAGTTATACTATATAATTCGCCACCACCTTATTAAAACTTTTCCACAGAGCGGAGCAGTTGGCATCCCTGCTGTCACTAATACGTGCCAGCATAAAACCTTATCAATCAGGGTAAAAAGATAAAACTGGTAATCGAAGTATTTCTTTAGCAGTTTATTTGTAGGCGGAGTTATAATTGTGTGATTTATTTAATTTACCATTACTTTGTTAGTTATACTCAGGGGTGAAAGCGAGACGGAAAAGAGGAATGGCTGGTAGTAAAACCATTTCGATTATAACTAGTTTCCGGGAGGAGTCAACTTATTCTTTTTAAAACTATTCAACAATATCTACATTATCCTTGGAAAATAAGCAGTTTCATATCTAGACTAAAATTATAAAAGAAATCCTGATAGTTACAAATATTTTATTTTTCTCGAAAAAAATGCTAAAATGGAATGTTTTTCGTACCAGTTTTTGCACTTTTCCGTCTTGCTATATAAGGGCTTTCAGCCATGGTTATACTTTGAATTAACATTGATTATATATATGACTAAACTAACAATATGTAAAGTAAAAGCGAAGTAAGTCTGTCAAATTAGCAAAGACTACATTTAAGTTACCGCTTTTTATTTAATTGCAACTTGATTCTGATTTTGTACGAATGCTTTTCTGAATCACCCGTCCCCAAGGGGTTAAAAGTAGTAACATTCAGCTCATTCAACCAATTCTCAAAATAAGCTCTCAGTTCAAAGTAATGATCACACCAGGTGCTTTCTTTTTGCTTGCGATGAGCAAAAAATAATTGCCTAAATTTCTCAGAACTCAATTTGAAACGCTTGAGAAGCAAATCTTTTACATAGTTAAAATTTGAAGCATTTTCTTCAGACTCACAGGCTATGAGGGTAGAAATCGAACTCGGTATCAGACTTAACAGGTGGGAAACTCAAAGTTGCTCAGGCACTTTTGCTAACTTTAGCTGCTTCTCCAGCAATATCAGGAATAGGGTAATATCATCAGTTTCGGCTTTAAATGGAGGCAGTATCCTCTCCGCACTTTCTCTCGAACGTTTAATTTGAGTGGATGTAAAAAAGTGATGTTTGTGTTGTGTTTTTGTATTGTTTTATTACAATTAAAATGTTAAAATAACTAACTGACTCATATGTGGTGGTTATCTTAGCTTCAGCCCCGCCAGGGGCTCTAACTAATTCATCTGAGTGGGAATAAACAATAAATCGCCGAAGCGCAAATGAATGGTGAAAGTTGGGGTTCAGTAACATTTACTGAGTGAAAATTAAAATTAAGTAGGGAGATTAAATAAACAAATTTAAGACAAAGAAGAGGTTTTTGTGGCAGACTGCCTCGCCTCCCCCCGAGGTATTACCCCCGAACTTCTCAGGTGCACAGTAGCCACATAACCTCTGAGAAAAGGAAAAATGCATCATAATAAATGCCTCAAAAATATTTACAGGTATTTACAAAATTTACGGGACAAAATTCCATCAGTTAGGAAAAAGGCGGTGGCCGGGCTATATTTTATATTGTCTTTGATTAGCTCAAAATCAAAGTTTTTAAAGTAGTTGCATGTATCACAGGACAGTGCATCTCTGAAGAAACTTGCACATAGTTCAGATATATGCTCATCTATTTTGTTGATTTTTAAATCTCTTCTTAGATCTTTCATTCTCATGGATCTGGGGGCTCCAGTGATGTAATAACTAACTGCTCTTTCTTCTTTATTTAAATAAACTGGCCACCTGGGCCACGAAGCGGCCCCTATCCCATTCATCATTAAATTACATACAATAAGGTAAAATACATTGATTTGGCAGACATTGTGGTAGCCTAAAAAAAATCAAGCCGTTTGCTTGAAATAATAAAACAATGAAATTTTCAATATGACAAATTGGCTCTTTTTACATAACATTAGAAATATTGATTCTAGACTTAAATTGAAAATAAAGATAAAACATGATTTGATATGTACAATAATTGATTTCTGAAAAAGTGAAAGACCTAATTAATGAATATAGACAAATCACACCTTGATACATGATAAAATAACATATTTGGAGAAAATGCAGTAAATATATCGTATCAGAGAAATATTGCTCATTGAATGCAATAATAGAATTTGCAAAGAATTTAACGTGTATAAGTTGATTAATATATATGTAAAAATTGGCTCTATTACCAGAAAATGAATTTTAATGTAATTTAATTTAACTTAACTAAAAGTCTGCTGTGAAAAGTTCAGTGAATTTAACTAGAGAGTGTTGAAAATAAAAATAGAACTCACTGGGATTGAGAAGTTTCCCCGATGATTCCCCGCAGAAGGCGGAGCACTTCTTCATTTTTGATCAATTCCTGTAATTCCTTGATTAATGACACTAATCGTAATAACTGAGCTAGAGTAGCTTATTATATATATGCCTAATTTTTTTAAAAATAGTCGTGGGTCAAAAAGATTGCTAATTTAATTTATAAATGCAAGGAATATATGGAAAGCATACATTCTACTACCACTTTAAATATAGAAATAAAATTTTACGCCAGATGCGTAAAAGTTGGCAGGTAGGCACTTAGAATGTTCCGCTTGTCTAAAATTTTCAATTAAAATGTGCCGGAAAGAAGTAAATGATCGTTAGGAAATATAGAGAAAGCGTGCCCGCTAGTAGTAACGTTTAGAATTATTTTGATATAAGATTCTAAAACTACATATGAAACTACATACTGAAATAGTAACTACAATTAGGAAAAAGAAACAATGTTTAACCTTACTCCAAAAGTTGCTGAGATAGTTTTCTTTTTTGAAAATCACGATTTTGTGACATATCATTGTTCTAAAATATCAATGCTAAGTTTTAGTCGTTTGCAACTGAGCTTTATTGAAATTACATACATTTGTAGGCTTGTGTGCTCAATTTAAGCTTATAAGCCTTTGTCAAGTAGAAAGACAGAACAATTCAGAAAAGGACATCACGAAGAATACATCTTACGCTGGGATTCGAACCCGCTACCTCCACGCTTTGTACAGCTCTTGGCCGTGCTCGGCCAGGGAGGCCCCGTTTTGCAACGGATTCGTTCGTTCGTTGTTTTAGAACTGGGCATCTGAGGCCTAAATTTCCCTTATCCCATTCATCATGAAATATCCCAAAGGGACATACATAAGAAAGTTGTATTGGTGGTTCGGAAAAGAACCTGAAATGCGATAAAATAATGAAAGGCATCATGAAAGATGTAGCAGGCTTGATGGTGAGCGTTTTGCAACGAAAGTACTTGTTGCGGCTTAAAGTCTGGCCTGAGAGGAAAAAAAACTGGTAGTAAAATCATTTCATTTATAACTTCTTTTCATGAGGAAAGCTTTTACTACCATTAATTATTCATCACAATTTACTTTTCCTTGGGGTAAATAATAATCCTATGTCCATAACTGTTTTTAAAAAAATGCTTTTCTTTCCAGATTTTACTTTTTTCCCTCTTAATATTAATTAGCTTTTAGTCAGAGATTCTAACATGTTCCGCACTGTGGATAAATACTTTCTAGAGGTAGTGCTTCAATGTATGATTCTTGATACGGTAAATTCGATTTATATAGTTTTTACTCACCGTTGTTTCTAAATAATTCAAAGATTTATGTGAAATGCCACTTTTTTACAGTTAAAAAACTGGAAAAATTAACCGAAAATGTACACCTTTTAATTTATAGTTATCTACCGATTTTTAAAATAATTTGTAGAATTCTTATCTACCAACTTTTAAGATTTTCAAAAACGTTTTTTCCTATATTAAAGAAATGCCGATTCAATTGAGATTATAAGCGGTCATTTCATTAAAACTTGGTCAACACTAAATATACTTTCTGCTAGCCAGAAAACCTACCCATCTCATACTCATATGTGTTGGTTATCTTAGCGTCAGCCCCGCTAGGGGCTCTAACTAATTCATCTGAGTGGAAATAAATAATAAATCGCCGAAGCGCAACTGAAAGGTGAAACCAGAAAACCTACCATACATGCCAACTTGCTCCGGACAGAAAATATATATTTTAAAGTGGTAGTTTATCAATTGTGATTCTTGGTTTAATAAATTCTATTTAGTAGACTTTTATCCACCACTATTTCTGAATAGTTCTTAGGCTTATATAATTCACCACTTTATAGTACCTATATCATGCTATGCCTTGTAGAAAGCAAACAAAAATAGTCAAATATTTGCAAAATTTACTTTGCAGTTATTTACCGTTTTTTTAATTATTTTCTCGTGTCCGGAGCAGTTGGCATCGCTGTACATATCATTAAATTATTTATATATAACGGTAGACAAAAATCGTTTAAGCAAAGTCTATTCAAATCGGAATAAAATGCGAATATTCAAATTTTANCCCCCCCCCCCCCCCCCACGGTTGGCAGGCACGGTAAGACAAAGAATTAACTCGTGTCAGAACAGGGTAGTCACATTTCGGAAAAATATTAAAATTGTTAGATAAAGAGGTAGGAAGCAAAATGTTTTTACTAATTTCTATCGACTAAAAATATTTGTAATTTAAATTTTTGTGTTCCAAATGACCTATTGAATTCAGAATATTGACGAAGAATTAAAGCATATAAAATTTGTTATAACCTCATAAAATATTTATCACCATTTTTTAACATTTTTCTAGGCTATGTCCTTTCCGCAGTTTCTTTAATGCTATAATTTGCTTAAGATATTATTATTAGAATTTTTTTTTGCTGAAATTTTTAACTTTGCAAACATTATGCCTTTATTTTTTACATTCAATGAAATTTAAAACACATATTATTTAAAATATTTTTTACTAATAAACGATTGATGCGATAGTTAAAACAATATAAATATTTGGTTACAATTTTATTTCTTGTAAGTTATTAAGGAAAACTAACAATTGTGAATAAATTATATTTTCTTTATGATGTGCAAACACTTTCTTCATTTTTCACTAAGCTGCGTTGGAAATATTTGTTGACAGTTACAAGAGAGTAACACAGAGGGCGCCGTCTGTGCTTTCGAGCTGTCATTTGGATAAAATGTGAGGAGGATTCTGTAATTTATTACGACACGCGCTTGTCTACGGTAAAAATATAATTAATGTAAATAGAGTTGATCTGCTTATGTAATCCGTTTAATTAATCATATGCGCTGTTATTTTTAGTAATAAAAGGGATTATATTACTTACATTATCTTTTTGATGTTTTCAAATAATAAATCCCTAAATTGTTAATTCACATCTTATAACTTCCGCTCCGTGATAAATTACAAAATTTATAGCTGCAGGAAAATAACGTTTCAATTAATTAATATTTTCAAAAGTTTCGCACTTCCATATTTTTTGGAAAATTTCTTTTTAATAGATTTTAATTTGCGTTGTGTAATTCAGGAAGCATTAGCCATTTCGCCAAATGCGATAAAATCGTAAATTTAGCGAATAAAATTGTGTTTTGGCAAGAGTATTGGCGAATGATTTTTTCCACTGGAAAGAAAAATATATATTCAACTCGATTCTCAAAATTGCGTCGAAATGAATTTTTGTAAGGAAATCAGTATTTTTTATTCGAGCACAGTAATGCGGTTTCGGTGGATGCGTCGCATAACCAATTTGAATTGGGTCCAAATAATATAAGCCGGAAGCAAACAGAAAGCAAAATGCAGATTTAACCCCTTTAAATAATCCTATGGGGAAAAAATTAATCTTAAAAATTTATAAGATTTACATTTGGTGAAGACTTTTGAAAATTGGCGAATACTTTTGATATTTGGCTACATTACTGGTTAATAATTTGAAATCTTCATCGCGAGCCCTGTAGTAATGCTCTTTTTTGCTTAAATCCTTAATTAGCATTCAAAAAGTAGGCTTTTATTTTGCTCGATCAATTCAAATAGAAAAATATTAGAATAAAATAAAAATAAAATGTCCTCAAATAAAATAAAAATGAAATGTCCTTTTATTCGGAGCGAAATTAATAAAAAATAGTCAGGGTTCACCTGGAAAATGTAGAAAGTGGTAGTAATATTAAGACGAAAATTCATATTTTATTGCTGTTTGTAATTTCCGGAATATTTTAAACTTTCTAAATGAAAGATCTAAGATTTCAATATTTGGTTTTTTAATTCTAAAGTTGGTATTTAAATAAATATAGCTTCTTTATCATAAAATTGATACCAGTTCTTAATTATTTCCAAGAGCCCTGATCGGTTTGCAGCAATTTTTTAGAATATGCATACTCTTTTTCTACTTTATTTTACTTTTCTACTTTATTTATTTATCTACTTCTAATCTGAAATTTTCATTCAATTTTAAATCAGGACTGTTTGTATTCCAAAAAAAAGAAAACAAACTGTCTGCTCATTTTCCTAGAAATAATGCCCGTGAGTGCAGTCTAGCATGTTTCTTAAAAATGGGTAACAAAATAACTGCAGTAAGAAATGTGCAATTTCTTAATGATTCAAGATAGTTCCTGTGACTTTTTTTCCTGAAAAAAAATGTTTTTACTACCAGTTTATAATTTTTTCAGGATAAGTAGCTGCCCTGATGTACATAATAAATAAGTCCTTTTGGTCTCTACCGTCACCGAGTGTCACTAATACGTGACCCCTTAAAACGTTATATCAGACTAATTCTTTAGCAGTTTATTTTTGAAAGGTTTTATAACTGTTTAATTTATTTAACTCACCACTACTTGGTTCAAAATAAAACTTATGTAGTTACACTATGAACAAAGAATGCGCATTCCCTCCAACTACTACGGAATTTCCGTAGTTTCAGAAATCTTCTTTTCAGACGGTAGCAAAATTAATGTCTTAATATTTAAAAAAAAGTAATTTTAGCGTAACTTGTCCACTGTTACTTATAAAAGTGCAGGCCATATGGCTAGATTCCTAAGTTCTGATAAAAGTTTTATGAGAGATCCATTTGCTTTAAAAATTTCTACTTTGGTTCGCTACCACTTGAAAGAATTATTTTCAAGATCCTCATAAGTTGGAGGGTATGGACAAAGAATATATAATATGCGTCAGGCGACTGTAATTTAGGGCTGCTGACATTCTGCGCTTCTTGAAGAAATTTCTTCTAACGGTAGTTAAGCTTATCTTCAGGGGTGAAAGCGAGACGGAAAAGAGGAAAGGCTGGTAGTAAACCCTTTTCAGTTATAGCTAGTGTTTGGGAGGAGTTTACTTATTCTTTTTCCAAATTATTCAGCAATATCTACTTTATCTTGGAATAGAAGCAGCTTTATATATATACTAAAATTATAAAAGAAATCTTGATAGTTACAGACATTTTATTTTTTTCGAAAAAAATGCTAGAATTAAATGTCTTGTTACCAGTTTTTTCTCTTTTCCGTCTTACTATATAAGGGCTTTCAACCATGTTTATCTTTTAATGTATGGTCTTTTAATTCGTTAAAACTTATTTTCCGCATAACTACATATACGTATTTTAGAAGTTCATATGCAATGACACTTTGTTCTAGCTTTTTCGTGATGAGGCATTTAAAATGTTGACAAAATTATCAAAAATTCTGAAAGCTTTGATTTTTAAATTTCTACCACTCTATAAAATATTTTGCAAAAAGCGTAGTAGGCCTGATTAGTTCTTTAAAATGCTATGAACTGAACTTAATCATTATCCCTTTAATTATTCAATCGTAAATACCTCTAGGACTTCCATTTCAAATTATTCATATTTAGAGCAAAAACACTCTTCGCATTAACTTTCAATAGTAACTGACAAGAAATGCGAGAAAAAGTTTTTAATTTTAATAACATTTTGTATTTTAATAGTCTCCACTTTTTGCATATATAAGTCACCACTTTTTGCGTTATTAACCGTGGCAACCTTGTCTGAACAGCAGAGATGCTAACTTGATCCAAACAGTGGTTTTCGAATCTTTTAATTTATGATTCTTGAGTTAATAAATTCAATTGATAATGTTTTTACTCCCTTCTAAATAATTCAAACCCTTATGTAATACTCCACTTTGAGACAGTAAAGGCGCGTTGAGCCCTTTAAAAAGTTGGCAAAATTAACCGAAATTCTGAAAATTTTGATTAGTAGTTTTCTGCCATTTTTAAAATATTTTGTTTAATCTGGAGCAGTTGGCATCTCTGGATTAGATATGCAGAGTTTGTAAGCACCTTTAAAAAAATCAACAACTGGTATCAAATTCGTTATAAAGAAGGTGTCTGAATATTAGATCTCATTATTAAATTGTCCGCGAACTTCGTATCTAAGTATATTAACTTCTAGAAAATGAAATATTCTGGTAGCTACAAACATAATAATATTAGAAGAAATTTAGTTCAATAATAATTTCCAGGTGCCCCTAATATGGGATTAGACTAACATTGATTAAAGTGAAAGCAAAATAAATGTGTCAAATCAGTAACGTTTGAGACACCGCTTTTTATTTTTTTCAAACTGGTTCTGTTTTTGTACGAATCACCCGTGCACCCCTAGATGTTTACCAGTATAAGCACCGATTTATATAGATAGAGGATATCTTTCTTTATTTAAATCAAGCTGGGTGCCTGGACCGCGCAGCGGCCTCTAACCCATTCATCATGAAATAATTAACGTTGTTTGAAAACATTTTATATTATGCAACATTGTGGTGGCAAGATTAAAAAGACAGGAATGATAGCGGATATCATACCTGCCAACTCTTCCGGATTTTCCGGAAGATTTTATTTTCATATTTAAAGTGGTAGTAAATATATACTATTTTTTCTTTTATAAACTTAATTTTTAAATGATTTTGATCACCACTATTCTTACAAAAATTAAGCACATATATTAATATGCGTTACTATCATGGTTGTCAACTTAAGTTTTCTCAAATACAACGTATTTGTTTGCTTAAAATTGAAATTTTAATTTCATTTTAATACCACTGGGAAAAATGATAATGGAAGAGATTAAAAGTTGGCAGGTATGGGATATGAACAGGGCTGAAAGCCCATATGTATCGAGACGGAAAAGAGTAAAAACTGGTAACAAATAAATTTCATTTTTTATTTTTTTTCCGGGAATAATAAAAATTCATAACTAACAATTGTTTTAAACGGATGCAATTTTTATATTGAATTGCTTCTTCTCCGTGATAAATTTCCTTACAGTGAATTGTTATTGTTAAGAATAGATTAACTTCTCCCGAATATTATCTAATATTGAAATAGTTCTTCTACCAGTATATTCTCTTTTCCGTCCCGCTTTCAGGCCTGGATATGAACATCTTCATAGATACGACAGCACTACAAGTGAATTCAATTTATTGCTATACATTGAGCTCATAGATGACGACACCTAGTATAGCCCCATTACAGCATTCTTCCTGCTGTGATACAGGCGTAGCCCTTTTCCCTAAAATATCACTCTATTTATTCTCAAATAAACACATTTTAAAAGACAATTCATCGGCACCACATTATGTGAGCAACCCAAATGGGTGACAGCGGTGGAATTGATAAATTGGTAACTTTAGTGCGAAGAGCAACCCAGAAACGAGTGGTATTGCCAGAACACCTGGGCCATCAATATAACAGACAAGGTAGTTGCCGGTCTATCTATCGCTTACATAACCTTTTCTTAGTCGTTGACAGATTTTTTTCAATCTCGCATAAATATGTAAGTAGTTGCAGATTTTTTGTCGATTATTTTCTATTCTATTAGGTCTGCATAAATGTTAATATTATTCTTATCCCTGTGAATATTATTATATTCTAGCCTAGTTTAGTACCAATTAAATTTAATTTCCTATCGATTTCATATGCGACTGGTTTTCAACTCATGACTTTACTATTTGGTGCTTAGCCCCCCCCTCTCCAAAATTCTTCTCCCCCTTCACATATGTTTAATATGGTCTATTCTGCTCAAATCTTTGAGCAGAATAGACCTCACAATCACAAAGTATATGTCGCAAAGTCTCCTCCGCAAGATGATAAAGAGGATCAGATACAGCACCCATAATGTATTGGTGTCTCCTGAGGTTGCAGAGTCCAGTGAGAAGACCAATGATCTGCCTCAAACTTTTCTTGTTCAGCTTAAGAAGTTCCTTTTGACGCACACTAGGACAGTCACTATTCAGCTCTTTAGCCTATCTCTTACAGTCCGATTTGCGCTATTAAGATGTGACTCTCTTCGTCCATTCTATGCAATAAAATATTTGCTTATACCGTTATTTTATACTATTTTATACAAGACTTACAATATCCTTTAATTGTATTGAGCAATGTATATGAATACAACTTATTGCAGCAATTTAAGGGTGACACTTTTCAACAGTAAGCATAATTATCTTTATTTTTCAATTTTTCTCCTTAATTCGCTTCCAATATGCTAAAACTTTTGTATGAAGTGGAGCAGTTGGTATATCTGAATCACTACTCTGAAAATTATCTTCCTACATTTTTAAGTGTTAAATAACAAAATTCAATATTTTATCTTAGTTGTTCCTGTATAGTAAGTTATCCAGCGTTCTCAGAAAATAATTTAAAAAAAAAAAAATTGTATTCTCGCCGAGGATTATTCTCCCAAGTGGCAATATAACACTCATAATTACAGGCAGGAAGTATTTCTGTATTATGAAAGAGCTAAAGAGGACGCCATATTATAGTAGAAACTTTTCGTCCCAAATTATCTTTCCCCTTCATGAATAATTAAAAATTAAAAAAAAAATTTTTAGTTCAGGCAGGCCTAGCGTAAGTCAATTGCTGAAAAAAAAGTTCAATTGCTGAAAAAAAAGCTCCAAATATAAAAATGCAATACAAGTTATTGGAAGAGAACTTATCTATTACAAAATCCTAAGTTATCTTCTCATAAATCATTCTTAATTCAATATTTAAAAAATAACCCTTCAGTATTTAAAACTATATTAATCTGCTATAAAAATATCTGAACTCTCTTTTTCTATACTTCAAATTTTAAATTAGTTACTGAGGGGAAAAAGAATCTGCGATGAGCAGTTTCTCCCTTGGTATGGCGTCCTCTTATGAGTTCCATAGATTAGCAGGATTACCAACTTTCTACGCTTTTGGGGAAAATTTCTTGTAGTGGTAGCAAAATTTATGTTTTAATGTATGATTCTTTGTTTTGTAAATTTGATTTAAAGTTATTTTTCACTCTACTATATGTAAATTTTGCAAGATTTCATACTCTGAAAGTTTTAGTTTTTAACTGTTGAAAACTCTGTAAAATTTTTTGTATAAAGTGTTGCAATTGGCAGCCTTGGATTATTACTATATGTGTACTTAATTAATTTTTATGAAGTGGAGGTCAAAACTACCTCAAAGACAATAATTAAATGGAGGAACACAAATTTTATATTACTTTAGCCGGGTAGCTAGCTTTCTACACTTTTTGAAAACATTTATTATACTGGTAGCTATGTTTATGTTCTCATGTATTATTTTTTATTTATTGAAACTTATTTTCCTAGCCACTACTTATAAATAATTTAAAAGTTCCTATGCAACTTCATTTTGTTCGAGCTCTATCGAGGCTTCCTTACTTACTTACTTTATTTATAAAAAATTGGGCACCTGGGCCACGCAGCGGCCCCTATCCCATACATCTAGAAATTTACATAAGATTAAAGTGATAACATTTTGAATTTAGCAGTCGATGTGGTTGCTAATAAAAAATTACAAGCACTTTGCTTGGGTAAATAAACATTTGAATATCGAAACTAAATTTACACATATAAATATAAGCATATAAATATAAACATAATTTGAAATATATATACATAGGTTAACATAAATAAATATAGTAAATATAACATTTGAACATCGAATCTAAATTGACATCTGTTGACATATATAAATATAAGAGAAATATTGTTCATTAAATGCAATAGAATCGAGGCTTCCCCATACCTAACAACTTTTAATTCTTTCGAGGATGATTTTCTCCAGTGGTAGTAAAATGGAATTTAAATTACAATTTTAGGTAAAAACAAACGCTGTATTTTGAAAAACCTTATTTAAAAATAAAATATTTAAAAATTATGGAAAAAAACACTATATATATATATATANAAATAATATTTCAAACACTTCTCATTTCCAACAAAGTTTTTTTTTTTCCTTTGGAAAAATTATCATTTTAAAAATTGTTTAATTGTTTTCTTACACTTATTAATGGCATCTTTAAGTCTTAAAATAATCTATCTATCTATCTATATATATATATATATATATATATATATATACCTTAATATAAAAAATATCTAATTCTTATTGGAGGGGGAAATATTTCAAAATTATGTAAAAAAGATACAAAGTTATAGTTATTAAATATATTTATGTATCATAATATAAAACAGTTAATTTAAACAAACATTAAAATATTATATATTTAATGTATTACTAAATCGATATAAAATTAAATACTCTTAATATTGTGATTTATAAATTAATACTCATAAATTTCGCAATATGTACCAAGGTACACATACGTGAACCTGCAATTTTTTGACTGTATTATTTTTCAATATTAACTAAATATAAATTTAAGAGCTTCATACAGATAGCAGAACTATTAAGTCAAAAAAAATTTTTTTTTTCAGAATTACTAAATTATTTAAAGTTACTTATGTTCTTGAGCTCCTGGATTTAGTGTAATTTTTCAAAAGTCACTTCTTTTTATGTGAAATTCCATCCAAAAAATTTGCATGCCCTGCTATTATTTGAATATCTAGAAACTTTAAATGTATGTTTTAGTGAGGGCAAAACTATAAATTTTCTAATAGCGTGTTTTTTTGAAGCTTATCAGTGGAGGTCCACATATGCGGATTATGTATTTGAGAGATCCCGTTTCGTAACAAATCACGTGATTTCAGGACGAAATGATACTCAAAATTAACGAAATAAATCGTCAAAAGTGAGAATTTTATTCCTGAAAGTTTCCATTTTGTAAGAAGTATATGGGAGCTCTAAAGGGGTTAACTTTTTCTTAAGAAATGCTAGGATGCCCATACCTTTCAACTTTCCGAGGAATTTCTTGCTTCATTCAAAGCGGTTACAAAACTACCTCCAAATAATTTAATTACATGGAGATCCCGTGAGTCATTTTGGAACACTTTTAAGTGTAATCGAAAGTGAAATATATTTTGCTTTCACTTGCTAATTCAATTGTTCTTCACCTTTAACGCTGTTTTTCCGAAGTTCGGTCACCAAGAAAATAAATAAAACCAAGTATCTTACACTTGAAGCAATGCGTTGAGCACAGCTCAGTTTTTGCAAATTTTTATGAGCCCAGGTAATACAGCATTGGAGTAAGTATTTAAATATTAAAAAATTAGACCACAACTGCTTTTCATTTTCACAAAACTGTGGCTTTTCTCCATATTGACGTTTCGTGCCATTTTGAACATAAGCACAGAGAACGCTTGCTTTAGATAGGTTAAATTTGACCTAACAATCATGAGTAAGCAGTAGCAAACTCACAGCAGTTTTAAAAATATCATATTATTCACAAAAAAGCATTATTTCATGTTACGACTGATCCTTCGAAGGCAGTCCTTTTATAGAAAATGTTGACAGCTATGGGCAAGTCCCACTTATTCCAACGGATTCAAGATAATAAAAAGTTTTGAGGGAAGTAATTGAAAGCACTTCTGGCAAAATATTGACAAAAATTGTATCAAAATTACTATTCAATATAAAATTATGAGAAATTTCTAGCAAACGTAATTTCTCTATTGTTAAAATAACTAGAAGGTCAAGTCGGAAATTAATGAATCACGGAAAATGGCGTGATTTCAAAGTCTGGATGGAAAATAAATTTAATCCCGTAAAAAAAGTAATTTTCCATGAGAAAAGAATTAGAGCGAATTTTCATATATATATCGGGTTTTTGAGCGATCGGTTTCGGGTATTCAAAAAAGGCAAAATTACAATGTATTGAATAAATTATGAAAAGGTTTTATAAGAAAGCATTTATAAGAAAGCATTTATAAAAGCTTTTATAAAATATTCGATAATTATTTCCCATCGAGCTTTAAAATTCAAAATATATAAATTCAGGAAGAAAGAATTACGGTTCTCTGATAACTTCGAGTATTCTCAACGTCTTTTATGAAATACTTAATTTGGTTTATTTATTTCAGTTTCAGCACATGTATACACAGAATCAGATTCATAATATGTGATTCTTCACGGTATTTACTTTTAAAATAATTAGTAGTCATTTTTAATGGTTAATGATCAATTTTTTTAATTGCTGGGATTTTCACTAAAAGAAGCTCTATCATTTGGGGTTCCATAGTCAGAAAAAAAAATGGGAACCACTGGGTTCGATATATCTGCATTTTTGCTACTAAATTCGAAAAAAATTATTTTGCAGTTTTTGGAAAATTCTGCTTTTAACTTTGCGTTTTCAGGATTTAAGTAAAAAACATTTTGTAAAATTTAAGAGTTTCATGAATTTTTAAGAAAGCAGCAGCTTCCAGAGATGCCAACTGCTCCGGATGCGCCGAAATAATTAAAAAACGGTAAATAACTACAAGCAAATTTTGCAAATATTTTACTATTTTACTCATACTCATATGTGTTGGTTATCTTAGCATCAGCCCCGCTAGGGGCTCCAACTAATTCATCTGAGTGGAAATAAATAATAAATCACCGAAGCGCAACTGAGAGGTGAAAATTTGACTATTTTTGCTTGCTGTTTAAAAGGTATAGCATAACATAAGTACTATAAAGTGGTGAATTATATAAGCCTACGAATTATTTAGAAATAGTAGTGGATAAAAATCTACTAAATTGAATTTATTAAACCAAGAATCACAATTGATAAATTACCACTTTAAAATATATATTTGCTGTCCGGAGCAAGTTGGCATCTCTGAGCTTCTTCTGAGCTATACAAAATTCATTATATCGAGCATGATACAAAAGTGTCTTGCACTGTAAAACTATTTAAAAAGAGAAAAGTACTTAATATTCATTAGGAATATTGCCAGGGCCTAAATTAGGTCTACCGGGATATTCTGTCCGTGAAAAAACCCGCCCCATTATACAAGAATGCGAAAGGTGCCTTAATAAAAAAGGAGATTTATTCTATTTATTTATTCTATTTTGTCATTCAATCGTAGCTACCACCATTTGTATTTACAATACAAATTGTTCAGATTTAAACCAAAAACATTCTTTACATTCACTTTCAATAGTAAGCTGGAAAAAAAAATACTAGAAAAGTTAATTTTAATAGACTTTTACTAATCACCACTTTTTACATTTTCAGGCTCCCCTGAAAGTGTGTGTATATATATATTAAAACGGAAAAAAAAGGATAAACTGGTAGGAAAAACTTCATTCTTGCTCGTATTCGAAAAGAATGAAATATCCTTAACTACCGAGATTTTTTTTTAACAGTTTTAACATATATATATAAGACTCCTTATGAAGGCGGTGTCGTATTATAGTGGTGGTTGAAGTATTGCCTCGAGGAAAATGAATAAAATCATTTGAGTAAAAAATTGATTTATTAACACGCTCACGCCGGGGTGACCCACCGGTGGGTCACGCTAGATTGTCTCATCTTGGCAGCACACCGGAGTAAAAACTGGTAATAATAAACTTCATTTTTTAGTTTTTTTTCCGGGAATAATAAAAATCCATAACAACCCATTGTTTTTAACGGATGCAATTTTTATATTGAATTGCTTCTTCGCCGTGATACATTTCCTTACAGTGAATTGTTATTGTTGAGAATAGATTAACTCCTCCCGAATATTATCTAATATTGAAATAGTTCTTCAACCAGTAATTTCACTTTTCCCGGCGTGAACGTGTTAGGTAAGTATTAGTATATTCAAAATGGCCATATTTAAAATATACAAATCATAAAAAAGGAATCCCTTAAAGGGATCAAGATAACATTCTCTGCATCGAGAAGTTTTGTTAGCATGAATATGATAGTTTTTAACCATTAGGACGGGGATGCCCAAAAGGCCCCCCCCCCCCAGTCGCCACATATTTAAAATTTAAAGTGAATGAATTTGTTCCTAGTGGACACAAGAGTATGGAGAAGAGATACAAGATTGGTGAATTATCGAAATATAACACATCCAAAATAAAGTCAACCCCCCATAATCAATATTAGGATTGAAAATACTTTGGTGATCACGAAGTGCCAACAAGACTGCGAGAATTACATGTGAACCATGTAACTGAACATATTTGTAATACGAAATATATAATAAAGGGTCATAAATAGATTTTTGTTTTCGTTTAGGCGCAGCAGTACATTAAAAAGTCTACATTAGTATTAAAATATTAAGTTAGCCGTTACACTGATCGATAGGAAAAGAATAAAATATTTTATGTTCGCTTTTAAAAAGATTAACTAATCGATTTAATTTAAATATAATTCGATGATCAAAGATTAAAAAAAGGTAAGTTTAATTAGTTAAAGATATTTTAAAGGCTAGCAAATATGTAATGCTAATTGTGGCATCACGCTCCTTCTTTTCCGATAAAATGTAAATAGTAATGAACAGTTTGTATTGAAGAATAGAGTTACTCTAGAGCTGGAGATGAACAAGTTAGGATGGAACCGATCATTGAGATGTAGAGTAAGAGTTCCANAGGGCTGTAAGAAGTGGTTTTATTCTATTGTAGATGATTTTTTCGTATATTTTTCCAAGTATGTTAAGTAGACTGATTGGGCGATAACTCTCAGGGCAGCTTGGGTTCTTATTTTTCTTGAGAAATAGAATGACTGATGCGTTTTTCCAGATTTGTGGGTAGTAATTACGAACAAGGCAGACATTAAAAATATGCGTGATTTTGCAGATGTAGTTGTTTGGTAATAGTTTTATCATCTTATTCTTTATCCCGTCCTCACCTGGAGCTTTATTGTTTTTCAGTTTCTGTATGATGCAGCTAACTTCTTGATTATTGGTTGAATTTATTGTTTCTGGGATGAGGTGTTCAGTTTGAAAATTATTAACTTCTTCTGTGATGATATTGTGATGATTTTGGTCAGAGCTGATATTTGGTGAAAATTGATTTTGAAGTGAATCTGCGAATATTTCGATTTTTTCTGATATTGAGTAAGCTGTGCCTGATGGTCCATTTATTGGTCTGTCTATTTGAGGAGTTGTTTTCAGTTTCTTGGCCATTTTCCATATAGAGTTGTCGGTAGTGCAGAGGGAGGCGATTTTTCAGGCTCCCCTGAAAGTGTGTATATATTAAGACGGAAAAAAAAAGATAAACTGGTAGGAAAAACTTCCTTCTTGCGTGTATTCAAAAAGAATAAAGTATCCTTAACTACCGAGATTTTTTTTAACAGTTTTAACATATATATATAAGACTCCTTATGAAGGCGGTGTCGTATTATAGTGGTGGTTCAAGTATTGTCTCAAGGAAAATGAATAAAATCATTTAAGTAAAAATTTGATTTATTAAGTAAGAATTAGTATATTCAAAATGGCCATATTCAAAATATGCAAATCATAAAAAAGGAATCCCTTAAAGGGATCAAGATAACATTCTCTACATCGAGAAGTTTTGTTAGCATGAATATGATATTTTTAAACTGTTAGGACGGGGATGCCCAAAAGGTCCCCCCCCCCCAGTCACCACATAATTAAAATTGGAAGCGAATGAATTTGTTCCTAGTGGACACAAGAGTGTGGAGGAGAGATCCAAGATTGGCGAATTATCGAAATATAACACAGCCAAAATAAAGTCAACCCCCCATAATCAATATTAGGTTAGGTCTTTGGTGATCGCGAATCGTCAACAAGACTGTGAGAATTACCTGTGAACCATGTAACTGAACATATTTGTGGTAAGAAATACAGAATAAAGAGTTATAAATAGATTTTTGTTTTCGTTTAGGCACGGCAGTACATTAATGAGTCTACATTAGTATTAAAATATTAAGTTAGCCGTTACATTGATCGATAGGAAAAGAATAAAATATTTTATGTTCGCTTTTAAAAGGATTAACTAATTGATTTAATTTAAATATAATTCGATGATCAAAGATTAAAGAAAAGGTAAGTTTAATTAATTAAAGATATTTTAAAGGCTAGGAAATATGTAATGCTAATTGTGGCAGCACACTCCTTCCTTTCCGATAAAATGTATATAGTAATGAACAGTTTGTATTGAAGAATAGAGCTGGAGATGCACAAGTTAGGATGGAACCGATCATTGAGATGTAGAGTAAGAGTTCCATTTTAGAGTTCTGTACTGCCAACATACCTGCGACTCAAACATATACCTGACAACTCCTGCGGATGGATCGGGAGATTTTTCTTTAATATAGAGGTATTAAATTTTCTT
Source organism: Parasteatoda tepidariorum (assembly GCF_043381705.1). Lineage (NCBI taxonomy): Eukaryota > Metazoa > Arthropoda > Arachnida > Araneae > Theridiidae > Parasteatoda > Parasteatoda tepidariorum. Next base: position 1,237,805 of record NC_092215.1, read on the forward strand.
TTGTTACATTATATTATTGATTTAATAAATATGATTTAGAATGCCCAAGACTGTAACGAAGTAACTTACGTATGTATATATGATACCTGATAGTTTGATACCTGATATATATGATACCTGATACAGGGAAGTTTTCAAGCTCTAACAAAATTAGTCACGTTAAGTATACATTAATTGTCATTAGGCTACCACGTTTAAATAGAATGTGGAGCAAAGCATTGAATCGAAGATCAGTTTCATACAAAACTTTCTTTGCTGAGTGACGAAATTCTTCCCCACAGTTTGTGTTAATAAAACATATCAAGTAATTGGAAAATTCAGAAAAGATGACGTTTTTTTTCATCACAATAATGGATTGATTAGTAAAATAAACTTATTGTAAAATTTAAAAACGCATATTGTTTCTAAAATAAGCAAATAAGTTTATTTTATTTTTATAAATTACCAAATTCAGTGACAGATATAGTATAACCACCTGCACTGACGACAGTTAAGGTTCTAACTCATTTTCAATTATTTATTTAAAAAGAAAGAAATGAGATGGCAATTTTTTTTCGATTGAGTACCCTCAACTCAAAATTAGCCTCATCAAAATATCACATTAAAATATTAACCTTTTTACGCACTACCACAATACCACATTCTCGACATGAAAAACATTTATATGAAAAAAAAAAGTGATTGTTGCATTTATGCAAAGTGGACATTTCTTCGTGTTACCTACCACTTTAGCTTTAAAAAATTTCTGTACCTTGACTTCAGATCAAAATTTATATTAATAATATATTATGATAGAGAGAACGATGCTGTTTTTGCAAAGCATATCTCATTAATAAAATACATAATTTACAGCCCTTTTTTCATTTTTGAAAAAAAAAAGTTTCCGTCATATTAAAATGACACTAGGTACAAATGGGAGTTTTAAATCCTATTTTAGCACTATCTTATGAACTGCACAAATTTGTTATACATCAATATTAAATCTTCGCCTTAGTATCCGGCTTTATAGCTTTCCTAAAATCACAAAGCGAGGATTTTCTCACTCAAGCAACTATCTTCATCGCTGTTGGAGAGAATAATTGGATAATAAGGATTCGAAGGACAGTTTTATTCCATTTTTTTTAAGAATAAAAAGAGAAAAGATAAAAACAGCTTGATCGACTTGTTAGGTCATTAAAATTGAGAGTTCAGATGTGGGATCAATTGTCAGGTGCCTAATAATTTTAAGGGTACTCATCAACCCGAATTTCTAAGCTTAATGGATTTCCGAGGGAATTCCCTCAAATCGACAACTTTATGATTTTATGATTTTGATACGCAAGAGACGCCATGATTAAAAAAACAATCACCTCGGTTTGGGACTGATTTTTTTTCAGGTTCTAAATTATCTAATCCTAAAGACAGTGTCAATATTAAAGGTGTCAACAATGTTGAAACATTTATTTCTTGATTTATAAAATTTAAATTTTGTTATTTTAATTAATTTAGAACAGTACAATAAGCATTAAAATTTATTTTTTTCAAAAATAATTCTTTCATTAAGTTAAATAATAGCAAATAAAGTAAGAAATAACTTTCAAGGACCCAAAATTTTAATACATTTTCTGTCTAAAATAAGCGGCGTTTATTTTTCCGAATTCGTTAATATTATTTATGTCTTGGGAAACATGAATCGAAACTTATTAAAGTAAGAAAACATTCGTATGACCCGGATAATATGCTTAATACTTTTGTACCTTATTATGTGAAAACTTAGTTATACAGTTATCTATCACACCAAGAAAATCGTTCATTTACGTATGAAATAAAAAAAAGTTCTATTTCGCTAGATAATGGGTCATATGGAGCTTTACAACGACATATTTTTTAAGTGTTACCATACCTGCCAAGTACTACGGATTCGTCCGTAGTATTTTATATTTAAAATGGTAATGAATGGTCTTTCTATTTAATTCTTTCATTTATAAATTTAATTTAATATGATTTTGACCAACACTAAATGCAAGTAAAGCAATCTTATATATAAAATTGCAAGTCTTATATAAAAGAAAAGTAAGTTGCAGAACTGAAAATGGGTGTAAAAACAATAGCAATTGCTAAAAGTTACTTAATCTAAAATTCGGGAATTATTTCCCATGAAGGAGTAAAAGTTGGTAAGTCTGAGTGCTGAACACACAAAAGCCACTTGTAAGTTCCTGTCAAATAGAACAGACAGCACAAATTATAAAAGTAGTCACATCCAGGACCATTTCGGGGCTCGAACCTTCACACAGCAGAGCATTTAGAAGAGTGGTTAGGCTATTTGTCAATGTACGCCCTTTACACAATGTCAGATTTTCAACTCATCTGGTAACATAAATGGTACATGATTGCTAAAAACCCAGTGACTGACGAGGAAATGAGAGAGAATCCCTCGAAGAAATAAATTTTATCGTAAATTTCCCACAATATTTAAAGTGGTAACGAAATAACAATTAAAGTAAGCTTAATTTCTTTAATTCTTCAATAATCACTTAAAAATATCACAGCACGATTATAAGGTCTGATACATTTATTTAATTCTTTTATACATATTGAGATGGTTAAAATCATTGTAAATCAAATAATAAATAATAAAATGTTACAAAATGAAAATTACTACCTCCCGTAAATACGGGTGAAGTTGGCACGCAAGCACCTTTTATGCACAGATTTCAGATTAAAAAACTTATCAGAAACCATTATGACACTTAATACGCAATTTTACATAAAAGTTAAAAATTGCGCTGCATAAAATTTCAACAACATATTTAAAGCTACATATTCAACAACATATTATTTTTCTAAAAGTTACAAATGCTACTCAAGCTGCAAGAAATTGACGCTGCAGTCATTATTATTTACTAGCAAAATAACTCTAACTGAAAAGGTAAAAAGCTTCTTGGGACCTAAAAGCCTTGAACAACAGACATATTTAACAACGATTGTATATAACAAATAAGAAGAAATATGTCACATCAAAATAAAAATTCGATTAGGTTTAATTTACTCCAGCACTTGAAACTTGAATTATAAATAACAAGTCTTTTATGTTTGTTGAAACTATTTATATATACCGATGGCCAAAGAAAAATCAAATTTATCAAATCAAATGTAAAAAGCATGAAATTCACTACTATTTTAAATATTCAAGAAACATAGTCATTAAATAGCTAATTAATAAAAACACTTGCACTAACGACTTAATACTATTATACGCTTTTCTTTCCTCATAAAGAGTTGACTATTTCTATGGCTAAAAGCTAGAAACTTTTTAGAAGCGATAGCAAAATGGTTTTGTAATGACGAATTATGTAATATTATATAGTGCTATTTCTTAATACACTTGTTATTTTACAAGAACTATGAAAATTTTAAATAACTTTAGAAAGTTGGTGGGTTTAATTTGCATCATGACAAAAAATTTGGTAAAAAATGAAAAACAGTTAGAAAAAAGAATAATAAATGCTACTTATTTAAATTTTCAACAGGAAAATATTTGTTAATCTTTACTACCCCCAGAGTTTGGTGTTTTTAAACGAAATTTCAAAATACATTTCCTTACACATTTTACTTCTATACTGTATTTTTTTTCATTGTAATAAGCTTTTAAGTCTTGGTTAGCAGCTTTGACTCACCTCATAATTAAAAATTTGCAAGAAAACGAACAAGATATGATGCTATTTTCTTAAAATTATCAACGATAAGGAATAGTTTAGTTATCTTTTTCAAACTGGAAATAATGTTTTTGAAACTGGAATCTAAACAGATTTTCGGATCATTTATTAACCGTCTGATAAGCATCTAAGAAATTAACTCTCTCCAAAATTAGTTGCTATATGTGAGTAGTTTTCTACTGATTATTGATGCTGAAAATTTTGTTTGAATATTTTTCAGAAATTTCAAGGTGCTATGCTTTCAATTAACATTTATTTACCGAGCATTCCCTCCCTAATTCAAATTAGTTTCAAAAATCCAGGATTCGCACGTTCGCCATTTCGTAAGGACTCTTCCACCAGCAGTTGCATACCACTAACTTCTATCTAATGATTGAAAATTCATTAGAAGCATAATTTTACTGATGTCGATCTACTTAACTGCTCCACCTACTTGAAATGTATCAACTAATTAGTAGCAGAATTTTCGACGAAAATACAACTAGGTTTGGACGGAAGGAGTGTTATATACCAACCATTTTAAATGTCGGTAAACGTTAAACTATTTCAGAAGTTCTGAAATACTATTTTAGAACTATTTGTGCCCCAGGAATGAGAAAAAGTTGGATGTAAAATCCTTTAATCACTGTCTTGTTTTCGGGAGAAATACATAAAACCTGGCAACCAAGTGCTATTAAAAATTATAAACTGTTTCTGTTAAAAAGTATTGGTAATCAGGGAGCTTTATTCCAAAAATAAACAAGCAGGGAACGTAATAGTTTTTCTTCCAGTTTTTTCTTTTTATGGTGTGCAATCAGCCCTTCTTTTTGAAGAACTGAGTAGATGAGCCAGGTAAGTGACATTTTCAGAATGCTATCCTAACTATTTTATTGCAGTTTTATTCGAATAATTAGTTGCCTTAATTTATTTAACGCAACCTTAATTAAAATAAAAATCATGCAAGCTTAATCAAAATTAGTTTATTAAAATTAAAGGGAAAGCAATTTTTTTTAATATATTAAACAGACCCATATTGATGCAACCACTTACTGATTGATTGTTGTTGTTTGTTTACGTGGCATTAGAGCTGCATAAAGAACTATTGGCGACAGTCTGGGAAACAATCCTGAGGATGATCCAAAGACATGCCATCACAATTTTGATCCTCCGCAGAGGGGATGACTCCCCCACTTAAGCTGTCCAATGACTTACGCGAAATCGAGCACTTCACGGTAGAACAGTTTAACGAAGACCGATACCGCACACTCTCGTTCCCTTTGCAGGCTGATGAAAGTAGTCACTTAGCCACACATTGATCGCAGTCAGTGATGCTTGTTTTCAATGTTCTACTGAGAACCGTATCTTAATGATCAGCCTACTGCAGGACCCCCAATTAATAAATACCCCCAAAAATGTCACTTACCTGTTTCATCCACTAAGCTCTTGATAAATTTATATTTCAATCTGAAGTGCCTTTTAGTTTGTTTATATGTTTTAAAAGTATATAATTTTTATTTCCAACACAGGAAAACACTCATTTTTATAAGCGCCAATTTATCAACAATTAGTGTTTAGACTCGAAAAGGTAAAAAAGAAATAAGTAAATTAAATTTATATAATGCAAAACTACTTCTTAAAAATATACAACACAAAATATAAGAGAAAATCAAATAAATTTGACGCATGTGCGAAAGAGAAAACAAACATTAAAAAAAATTGATTTATTTCATCAGATATAACATGGTGCAACTCAAGCGCGTAATATTCATGTACTTATAAATATCACGAAATAGTAATGAAAATATAATAAACATTATGGATAACGAGAATCGTATTGGTGGATTTTGAAATAACTCTAGATGTTCATTGTTAATGTATCAAAATAGCAATAAAATATGTATGTGTGCTATGTAATCCTTTGACTGCTTTTTTCTCCGAAATGTAAGCGCGTTCAACCAAAAATAACACGCATCTTCCAGAATTTATTATATTTCCATAATTTATTCTAGAGAAAGAACGTGGATTGAGCAAGGTATGAAGAAAATACACAAGGATCCACACCCTCACTAATTGCTCGGTGGAACAGAAACAAATTTGTTTTATTCTCCACCCTTCTGTTGACCCATAAAGGGAGGTGGAAACTACCTTTTTCAAAGACTACACCTGAGACACTTCCTCACAATCTTCTTTAACTAACAGTCCTGAAAGAAACAAACCTTTTAAGCTTCATTTTAGATTTGGCAATACAAATTAATCACTAAAGCATTACTCTTTGCAACATATACTTAAAAAGAATCTGTACAAAGGCGTATTTTTTTTTATTTTCACTTCATTACTTCAGAAAGTGACATTGAAAAAAAATGAGTGACAAAAATATAATTTTACAAGAGAAAAATTAAATCATAGTTAAATAATAGTAAGCTTCTATCTTTGGAAAAACTTCAAATATGTAGCTGGTCTAAACTCATGCGTTTTGAAGATGTTGCTAGTAATTTCAAAATTGAATAGAAAATTGGAATTTTTTTATTTTTTTTGTTCTCATAACTTCTTTTTAATGTCAACTCATGACGTATTGCCCTGTTTTAAAATGATCCGCCAATCCATACGTGAAAAACACCCATATGAAAAAAGTGGTTGACATTTTTCTGTGTACCAGATGAATATATCTTTATGTAACTTACCACATTATTTTAAACGAGCCTTGTCTTTATATCCAACTAGAAATATCTATATCATAGCTGCCAACTCTTTGCGGAAGATTTTATTTTCATATTTAAAGTGGTTATTTTTCATTAATTTTTAAAAAAATTATTATGAGTTAGACCATCACTACATGTAGCTAATAACAATAAATATCTAAATCAATAGCATAATAGTCTATAACGAGTTTCAGTCTGATCAAAACATAAATATTTCTTTAGTGTTTTTCGGTAATTGTTATACTGTCACTTGGTGAATTCATTTTTGGAAAGAGTGAAACTTGACTGGTATGCAATGCAATAGACGGACCTATCTTATAAGTCCTAATACTGAAACTTTTTCTGTAACTCCTGCTTTTTAAAAAATCATAGTAGAAGTTACGATTGATTGAAGAAAAAGATTATAAATAAATAAAAATGAATTGAGTTTCTGCCACTTTTTACATTTTTAGTCGAATTTAATACGAAAATGTTTTCTGAACTCGGAACTTTATCGCTACCTCACCACCTTAAATCTATGAAAGCAATTCTTAATTTGATGAAACTGGAATGATTAAATATTTCTTTACTTTTCATGATATTAGCTTTCCTTGAAGAATTAACGGTTGTTATTTTGTTGCTATTTGACGAAATGTTCGCTCGGAGAATATACTAGGATACGGTTTCGTCAAAAAAATAAAATAAATAAATAACGGAGAATGCTTCGAGAAATTTGATTATCTATGTTTTTCATTGAACTAGAAAAAATATTTTCTAATACTACAAAAAAAAATTCCCTTGTAGTTAGAGTATATACCCTTAAAGCTGAATTTCAAAGTTTTTTTATAATGAATCTGCGCAAATTTCTGAAATTAACTATTTAAGTGTCCCCAAAAAATTACTAATTACTCAAAAATCTTCCTTAGTAAGCCTCTTTGAACAAATTCCATTATTAAACAAAATAATTCTTACACTAGCATCCAATATGCTAGAAACTTTAATTCCTTAAATGTACACGTTTTCCTGTTACAACATTAATGCCAATAATTATCAGCTGAAATCGTGAAATTTTTACATCAATCATTACTGCGGGGGACAACATCAATCAATCTTGAAGATTTTCTGATTGATTGTGGGATGTCATATCAAAGCGTCTTTAATACCGGAGGTGAGATAGACAAGAAAAGTAAAAAAAACGTTGTATCTTATTAAGATGCATGTCAGTCTAGATGTAGAGTGTAATCATGCAAAAAAGAAGAAGATATGTCTTTATAAATAAATAGAAATGGTTATGGAAAGCATCGTAAAAATGATAGTTGTCAGGTGTATTAGTATAATCGGAATCAAAAGAGCGAATAACAATTGTGGACAAAATTGTTCATCTGTTTTTTGTATGATTATACTTAATGATCTTTTTAGTACAAATAGCTTTTTGTCGGTCAAATCATTCCTCCCATTTGATGAAGGGGACAAGATTTGTAACTTATATTGAAGTATTGAAAAGCTATAGCAGCTGGTTTTAGTTTTAGCATAAGATACGTTAAAGACGGAAATTCTTTAGAGAGATCTTAAGAACGTTATTTGAATTTCAGAGCTGAGGACACAGTCGCAGACACGCCAAAATAATTTAAAAAACGGTAAATAACTACAAACTGAAATTTGCAAATATTTGGTTAATTTTGCTTACTTCTTGAAAGATTTAGCATGACTTGACTATCACTAAGTGGTGAATTATATAAACCTTCGAATTATTTTGAAATAGTGGTGGATTAAAGCCTAATAAATTGAATTTATTATACCAAGAATCGCAATTAATTAACTACCACTCGAAAATATTTATTCGCTGTCCGTAACAAGTTGGCATCTCTGCTATAGTGATAATTTGCACATTTTACTAAAATATGTAATATGCAATTTTTAAAATTTGATAAAGTGTAATATGTAAAAATTTATTTTTAAAACTGTACCTTAGTATTGTTTACAGATATGTATTTTACAGGTCCCGAAAATTTTCATTAGATAGCAGCACAATACACGGAAACACTATTTACTCACAAAAAAATCGTAGTTTGTTTCATCATTAACGTTTTCTTGAATGATGTAAATAATAATTATCTGTCCACTCACGTTGGATTTAAACGATATATCAACTATAATAAAAAATCACGTTACCTTTAGAGAACTTAATAAAAGCTATAATTTTGAAAGTTATTAAAAAAAATAAAGCAATTATTTTATTTGTTGAAATGATAACGGAAATATGCAAAAAAAAAAATTACAAAACTGCATTAAAAATGAGTAAACAAAAAATATTTATTAGAAAATGGCGAAGAAACATAATTTTTACCCTCATTAACCTGCGATATGAATAAAACCTTTCTAAGGCCATGATAAATATACTTACCTCCAACTTCAAAAGTCCATGGTAAACTATTTTACCACTTTCAGTTTAGGTTTCCATTTGTTAATAACTTCAGCTCTGATGGAAAACATGAAAATAAAATTGGTAGCAGTTTTTTAAAATACATAAAAAGTTATAATATGTATAATTCCTTTTGCTGTTTGTAGCATTTATACAATTGATTTTATAAAACAAGAAAAAAATCACTAAATTTCTTACTTTTCTATGAAACCTAATGAGTGATGATAAATATAGTTATCACCAAAAAAATGGCATTAAAATTAATTCTATATCATAAGCTAAATGGAGTTTTTTTCTTAGAGCAATATAATTTCACAGAAATATTTTATTCTATATTTACTAGAAATAAATGACCCATTATAGGGTTATGCATCAATGCGATATCAATGTTTTTAGAAATGCATCACACAAAAAATTAAAATACATCACAACATTCATAAATATTTGCTTTTTCCTTTAAGAAAGTAACAAAATATCGTTTCAAACTCTCATTAATACGTCATAATAGGGTAACGCATTAATTAGAGATTAATGTTTATGAAAACGCATTACTGTAAAAATTAAAATATATTACAATAAGAGTCAAATATTTTATTTGTTTTCTGAGAAAGTAACGAAATACCGTTTTCCCTCCCTCTCATTGATACGTTACGATACGGAGATGCATTTATGAGAGATCAATGTTTATAGAAATGCATCCTACAAAAAACTAAAATACATCGTAATATTTGCTTTTTCCTTTGAGAAAGTAACAAAATACCGTTTCAAACTCTCATTAATACTTCACAATAGGGTAACGCATTAATTAGAGATTAATGTTTATTAAAATGTATTGCAATAAGAGTCTCAAATATTTGATTTGTTTTTTGAGAAAGTAACGAAATACCATTTTCTCTCCCTCTCATTGATACGTTACGATACGGAGGTGCATTTATGAGAGATCAATGTTTATAGAAATGCATCCTAGTAAAAACTAAAATACGTCGCAATATTTGCTTTTTCCTTCGAGAAAGTAACAAAATACCATTTTAAACTCCCCTCACGTAGAATTCAAAAGATGTAATAAAAACATCACGAATATTTCTTGCTTTTCTGGAAGAGAACTATTTTTCACTCCTAGGATTCTTGGAAGTGATCTATCTTTAGGCGACATGTAGAGCGACAGTGAGATCAGAATTTAATTCCATAAGAAGCTCTGTTTATTCTTCACTTGACAAAGTGACAATATTCTATTTTACTGCATCAAAAGCACTTCAAACAACATTTAAATCAAACTGTTATATTTTTGGTTTAATATTAAAAAGACTCTTTTAAATTATACGTAACCTTTCATCGCATGCGGTGGACATATTTGGTACTTTTTTGTCACTCCTTAACCGTTTAAACATTCCATTTTTTGGAACATATCACTGTTTTTAAAAAAAAAGACTGAGACGTGGTGGCTCAGCCGATAGAGCATTCTCCCTCCGATGAGGTGTTCGAATCACAGCGGAGAAGGGTTTCCATCGATCACCATAGGGGAAAGCGAGACGGAAAATATGAAATGCTAGAAGTAAAACTATTTCAGTTTTAACTTGCTCTCGGGAGGAGTAAATCTTCTTTTAACTATTCAACAATATCTACATTTTCTCAGGAAAGAAGCAGCTTTATATACATGCTATAATTGTAAAAAAAGTTAGAAGAAATTTAAAGTTTTTCGAAAAAAATGCCAGAATAAAATGCATTTTGTACCAGATTTTGCTTTTTTCATTCTTAGTATATAGAGGCCCTGCCGATCATAATGCTAATGTAAAATGTTCTCAGTGGTTAGAGTCTTCTTGCAATCAGGCTGAACATGGGAGGTTTTCCTCTGCTTGTAGCGCAAATGCGGGTTAGTTTCATCAAAAAAGTCCCCCACGAAGGCATATTTTCTACCACTTGTATTTGTTTCAGTACTTCTCTTGTCTTCTGGATTGGGTTCAAAATTACAAAGGTACGGAGTTGAACATTAGTAGCCGTAAACCCAACATTGGGTTGGTTGGCTTTTCAACGACGGTTATAAAAGTATTTAAATCTGAATTCTTGACTTCGGGCCAACCGTTCGAGATTTTCGAGGTATCTTATTCGCGTAAAGCAAATGCAGAAAGGTTCCACCTTAAAAAATGAAGACTAATAATGAATGACTACTTTATGAAGACTAATTTGCTCAAATGTCTTTGTTCAGCTGTTTAGTAATAATAATAATAGCAGTTCAAAACGTTTTAGTTCAAATATTTTGCACAAATGTTTAATAGAGCTTCTTTGTCATCTGGGTTTGGTTCAAATTACAAGGTTACGAAGAAATCGTCGAAAGTTATAAATCGAAATGCATCGAACTAAAAAAACTAAAAAAACTGAATAAACTGAATAAACTAAATAAACTAAATAAACTAAAAATACTAAAAATACTAAATAAACTAAATAAACTAAAAAAACTAAAACTAAATAAACTAAATAAACTGAAAAAACTGAAAAAACTAAATAAACTAAATAAACTAAAAAAACTAAACTTTAACCCGCATTTGTAAACCCGCATTTGAAATTAATTAACCCGCATTTGTAAATTCCATCAAAAATTCCACCATTATGGAGAGGAAATCCACGAAAGCCACCTACGGTTAGCCTGACGGCTAGGGGACTCTATCCGTCAGCATACCCCCCTAGCATCGAAGATCCGTCTACTACCCCCCCCTAGATCCGTCTACTACTGAGGATATTTCACGTCAGCACTGCGGTCGGTGCAAGCAGGATGCAGATTCGTATCGACCAACCATTGCTGAGATTCGAACCCGGCTCACTTCATCGGAAAGAGATCGCCTCCTGAGCATCGAGACTCAGGAATAACATAATGTTTCTTATTTTATTTTATTTTATTTTCATTTTATTTTATTTTATTTTCATTTTATTTTATTTTATTTTATTTTCATTTTTAATTTTTAGTTTTTAGTTTTTTTTAGTTTTTTTAGCTTTTATAGTTTTTATAGTTTAAAAACTTAAAAAAAACACTAAAAAAACACTAAAAAAACCACTAAAAAAAACACTAAAAAAACACTAAAAAAACACTAAAAAAACACTAAAAAAAAAACTAAAAAAAAAAACACTAAAAAAAAACTAAATAAACTAAATAAACTAAATAAACTAAATAAACTAAAAAAACTAAATAAACTAAATAAACTAAATAAACTAAAAAAAACTAAATAAACTAAAAAACTAAATAAACTAAATAAACTAAATAAACTAAATAAACTAAAAAAACTAAATATAGTTTTTTTTAGTTTTTTTAGTTTTTATAGTTTAAAAACTTAAAAAAAATCTTTAAAAAAAACTAAAAAAAAAACACTAAAAAAACACTGAAAAAAAAACACTGAAAAACACTAAAAAAACACTAAAAAAACACTAAAAAACACTAATAAACTAAATAATCTAAATAAACTAAATAAACTAAATACAAAAAAACAAAAAAAATAAGCTAAATAAGCTAAATAAGCTAAATAAACTAAATAAACTAAAAAAACTTCTCCTGAGCATCGAGACTCATAATGTTTTTTATTTTATTTTATTTTCATTTTGTTTTATTTTATTTTATTTTAATTTTTAATTTTTAGTTTTTAGTTTTTTTAGTTTTTTTAGTTTTTATAGTTTTTATAGTTAACTTAAAAAAAACTAAAAAAAACACTAAAGAAAACACTAAAAAAACACTAAAAAGAACACTAAAAAAACACTAAAAAAAACACTAAAAAAAACACTAAAAAACACTAAAAAACTAAATAAACTAAATATACTAAATAAACTAAATAAGCCAAATAAGCTAAATAAGCAAAAAAAACTAAAAAAACTAAATAAACTAAATAAACTGAAAACACAGAAAAAACTGAAAAAACTAAATAAACTAAATAAACTAAAAAAACTAAACTAAATAAAGTAAAAAAACTAAAAAAACTAAATAAACTAAATAAACTAAATAAACTAAATAAACTGAATAAACTAAATAAACTAAATAAACTAAATAAACTAAATAAACTAAAAAAACTGAATAAAATGATTAAACTGAATAATAATAAAACAAATAAAATAAATAAAATAAATAATCTAAAAAAACTAAATAAACTAAATAAACTAAATAAACTAAAAAAACTAAAACTAAAATTAACTGAAAAAACTGAATAAATTAAATAAACTAAATAAACTAAAAAAACTAAACTAAATAAACGAAATAAACTAAATAAACTAAAAAAACTAAATAAACTAAATAAACTAAGTAAACTAAATAAACTGAATTAACTAAATAAACTAAATAAACTAAAAAAACTAAAAAACTGAATAAACTGAATAAACTAAATAAACTAAATAAACTAAAAAAACTAAAAAAACTAAATAAACTAAATAAACTAAATAAACTAAATAAACTAAAAAAACTAAAACGGCGAGGGGACTCTATCCGTCAGCATACCCAAGATCCGTCTACTACTGAGGATATTTCACGTCAGCACTGCGGTCGGATGCAGATTCGTATCGACCAACCATTGCTGAGATTCGAACCCGGCTCTTTTCATCGGAAAGAGATCGCTCTATCTCCTGAGCATCGAGACTCATAATGTTTCTTATCTTATTTTATTTTATTTTATTTTCATTTTTAATTTTTAGTTTTTATTTTTTTTAGTTTTTTCAGTTTTTATAGTTTATATAGTTTAAAAACTTAAAAAAACAGTAAAAAAAACACTAAAAAAACACTAAAAAAA
>NC_092215.1:1251835-1267543 GCF_043381705.1 Parasteatoda tepidariorum
CGGTAAAAAGTACCGGCACTCAGACTGCCAGTACTTTTTACCGTAAAATCTATTTTTATCGAACGATATTAAGATAAAAATCGATTATTACCGGAACATGTTACGGATCATAAAATCTGAAATACCGTGAATTTCACTGTGATAATTTCAATGAAATCATTAAATCACTCTTATTAAATACATATTACAGTATAATATTTTACGGCAAAAATGAATTTTTGGTAAAATGGATTATGCTCTAAAACTACCGGTTTTATTTGCCTTAATTTTATCAGGTATTTTTAACAATGTAGGTGTTTTGGTTATAATAAAATTTATGAATTGTTTCAAATATGACGCTTTTTTACCATACCTGACGTTTATCATCCCAGGCACAGTAATCCTTATATGCTGCTTCTATGCCTGACCATTCTGTTTTGGCGTAATCTGCCATAATCTTTGTCAACTTCTTCATTTTCTTAAAAAAAAAAAAATAGAGAGTTAAGCTCTAATTTATCAGTTAATAGTATAGTGAACGGGAAGAAAAAAGATAATCATCCTTAATAATTTACATGTTAGTAGATTTTTACATTCTAAAAACCAATAGTAACTTTGAGATAGATTATGTTAAGATTGTTTCATTGGAAATCGATCAGTGTTGATTAAATTACGAAATTAGGCAAAAGAATTCTTTTTATTACTAAACATTATTTTCTTTTTCAATGTATTTAGATCTGAAAAATATGGTCCCATTAGTTTGGTTTTTCAAGTGCATATAAATGTTGTGAACACTACTTGTTAATTTCCCGTTTTACGCAATTCTCCTTGTCCTGAACTTAACTGAAGCAAAACATATTTGTTCACAATTATAAGAATCCTTCTCCAAATGAAATAACTTACACTTTTTTTCCCATAAAAACAACTTTTATTAATTTTTTTGGTTTTATTATTTTCCATTAGAATAGCAAAAAAAAATTTAATCGTCAGACTTACAAATTTTAATTCTACTTTATTATACTTCATTTTAAATCACAAAAAGCAAAGTTTGAGTCAAAGTTTCAAAGAAATTGGTCTCGTAGGTTTTGAGTTACGTAGGTCGAAAGATTCGCATGTGCCTTGCAATTCAGATTTTCTTTGACAAATTTTATCTTTATATAAAAAGACATATTACAACGTTCAAAAGTATTTATAAGTTTAAATGTGTTAGAGATATAGCAAAATATGAAAGAATATTGACCATTGTCTTAACTAAAATATGGTGACCTAATTTATCAGATTGCAACTCTTAAAAACATTATAGTAAATAAAATTTAATCATTACTTCATAAATAATTCAATTTCTTCCCTTTTTTTATTCTGCATATTGTGCAAAAAATAACTGGATCACCCTGAATAATTTTTAAACTAATTATCAGATCTTAAGGTACAACAGATCAATCGGAATAGTTCAAAGAGATGGCCTTAAAAAATTTTGATTAGTTCGGGCAGACGATATTATAAGTTACGAAATCTGATACGAAAACGGAATCTTGATCCCCAAAATAGGGGGTATATATCCACTAGGGAAATGGGGTGTCTATTGTTTAGTCAAGAAAATGGCCTTAGTTTTGACCCCTCAATGTTAATTTTAATATTTGAGTATTTTCACATATCTCGAGAATGTTTTAAAATTCGATTTCTCAGCAACTATTCAATTGATTTCGTTCCAATTTTTCATTTTGGAGCATAAGACTACTTTTTTCAACTAAAAATTTTTATACCTTATAATTCAAACATTTTTGAGCATAATAAAATAAATTACTAAAAAATAATAAATATTTACTAAGAATTTTATTTTGCACAAAATTATCTTTGAATAAACAAATTTTATTATTGTCTGTAGCAATATTTTGAGTCTCCTAAAAAATTATGGAGATATGGCGAAAGTATAAGAATGAATAAATTAAGTATAAGAATAAAAAAAAGGTGAATAAAGCATAAACGAAAGTACATAAATTGTCATGGAATAGTTTCAGTTTCATAAACAAAGATCTCCCTCATTGTGTCATGTCTTTCTAAGTGTTAGACTCTGAAGAAGTTTCTTGTTTATAGAACTGAAACTATTATGTGTCAATTTATGTATTTTCATTTGTGCTTCCACGTTGTTTTTTGCGTCAGTCTACATAGCCCCCACATTTCCTTTCGTTGAATAAATAGAAGGGTTCAAAACTCTAAACCGCCCTCTTAACCGAACAATTGTAACCACATTTCCCAGATTGCAGCTATCCCCTATACTTTTAAGATCAGGAATCCATGAAAGGAAAAAAAAGGAATGCTGATTCGGAAAAAGGACATTTATGTGTCTGATCTGGCAACTTAAAATATCGTCTGTACTAATTAATTTGCATATTTGAGGTCACTCCCTCGAGCCATTTAGAATGATTTCTAATACACGAAGATCCGATCATTAGATCAAAAGTTTTTCCGGGTGGTTTTTTTTCTTCTTCTTCTTTTCTATTCCCCGCGCACTGTATACTCAAAAGTTTTCCAATGTAATTTCTATACCGTGATTGCTATGACCTGTCACAGTCACGTAAAATTTAAGTCGTAAATGGTTAAAGCAATCATAGTCACAAATGTGAAAGTTCTAAATTACTCCAAACAGATCATAATGTGACTTTGATGTCACCTTATCATGAGATAACACATGTCACCTTATAATGAAGTAACACACACCTTATCGTGAGAAAGTCTCATTGACTACTTATTGTGACTTTAGCCGATTGGAAGTCACAAGCATACTTTACAGGGACTGAGAAACATTTTTGTAACTTATTTATAATTTTGATCCCTTAAAATTCACATGGAAAGCATTTCACGACTTGTCTAATTATAGTTACTTTCTTACGACTCGTCTCATTCTGTTCTTATAATCAGTTTTTAGCGAATTTATTTCATTGATGTCACGCTACTCGTGTCACTAAAGTTAGACCAGTCAGTTAAAATTCATGAAAGTCTAAAAATTTACTATGTGAGTCAAATAAAGTCACAACAACAGACACTCACTGATGTGATCCGTTTAAATAGTTCCGATTGCCTCACTATATGATTATTCTTATTTTATAACCGTCGTTGAACAGCCGACCCAATCTTTCGTGTTCAACTCCGTAGCCTTGTAATTTTGAACCCAATCCAGAAGACAAGGGAACTCATGGATCAAGTATTCAGAGAAATTTGCCTTCGTGGGGGTCTTTTTGATGGAACTAACCCGCATTTGAGTTACATGGAGAGAAAAACCTCTCATGGTTAGCCTAACGGAAAGGGGACTCTAACCCATGATTCGTCTACCACTGAGGATATTTTCACGTCAGCACTGTGGTCGGTGCAAGCCAGGTGCGGGATTCGTATCTACCAGCCATTGCTGGGATTCAAACACGGTTCACCTCATTGGAATGCGAACGCTCTATCTCCCAAAAAAAAAATTCCGTGCAATTTCTCTATTTTCTAACATTCACAGTCTCAAGAAAAGAGCTATTAAATGTGAATATAGCCCTTTCAAATTAAAGAACAATATTTAACTAAATTTATTTCATTATTTTTAAGATTATTGTCAGTTTGAAGAAAAAATTTGAATGTGTAATGCCTGGTCTGCCGCAAGACTGCGCTGGTTATAAACTTCAGCCATGATCCTCTCCGTACTTTCTCTCGAACGTATTATTTTATCGTAATTAAAATGTTAAAATAACTAACTGAGTTAGAGGAGTTTATTACAGTGGCGGCCCACCTATGGGGGGCCCGAAGTCTACATTTTTACGCCTTCGGACAAAAACCGAAAATAGTGATGTTCTTTCTTTCGTTTAGTGATCTTTCGTCATTTTCCGTATTAGAAAAAGTTTTCGTCGAGTTTCCGAATTAGAAATCCTAAGCAGGGATTTCGAAAATAATGCATCGATCGATCAAACCTACAATGATTAAAATATGAAAGTAATATTAAGTATCTAAATTTTGTGTCGGCCGGCAAAGCAAAGTAAAAAAAAAGGTTTTTGTTCTATGGGTATGGTATTTAGTTTCATAAATTTGTGTGTTTTAATTGTAAAGCACTTATCTTAGTTTTCAGCAAACATTGAAAAATGGTTTATAATATTGTTCTATTAGTATTTTGTTTCATACTTGATATGTTCTAGAATAATAAGATAAAAGAAGTGTATGTTAAATTTAGAAATATTTTGTGAAGTATTTTCAATATTTTCTATAAATTATAAAATTTTGTGCATTATAAATTTTATATGGTAATTGCATTATATGTGGTAATTAATATTTAAATGAATATTAATTAAGGTGTTAATTTGAAATTAAGTTTATTAAATATCTTAATGAGTGGTATAAATTTCACCTTTTATTAGTAAAAAGTAAATAATATTTTAAGCACTGAATGTTTTATATCATGTATTGAAATAGTTAACGAAGTTCATTGGTGAAGGTAAGTTTTAACGAATTTTTAGTCCTTTTCTCATGTTGTTCTTACAGGATTTTTAGGGAAAATATTTTTTTTTGTCAAAATGTCTGAAATTGACAAAGCGCGTTAAGGATATTTTATATCAGGTAGCACTTGAGATGGAATTGGACGTTCAACCAACCATGAAAAATGCAAAATTGCGCGAGGTTATAAAATCCTCCCCTCTGTTTAAAGACGAGGTCTTCGTAGATTCACTGGTGAAAAATATAGCTGAATTACGTGAGGAAGAACAGCGTAAGGCAGAAGGCGAATTGGAAGAGAAACGTAGACAACAAGAATTCGAGTTAGAAAAACAAAAGATGTAAATAAATTTTTGAGTTGGAAATACTCAAACTGCAAGCTACAGAACCTAAAGGTGCGGAGACTGGAAACGTAGTACATCCGACATCTTATTCTGAGACCAGAGTAGATATTCAAAAGTTACTGCCTCCATTTAAAGCGGATCGAAACTGATAATATTACCCTATTCCTGATATTGCTGGAAAGGCAGCTAAAGTTAGCAAAAGTGTCTGAGCAACTTTGGGTTTTTTCACCTGCTAAGTCTGATACCGAGTTCGATTTCTATCCTCATAGCCCGTGAGTCTGAAGAAAATGCTTCAAATTTTAACTATGTAAAAGATCTGCTTCTCAAGCATTTCAAATTGAGTTCCGAGAAATTTAGGCATATTTCATTATTTTTAAGATTATNTCGCAAGCAAAAAGAAAGCACCTGGCGTGATCATTATTTTGAACTGAGAGCTTATTTCGAGAATTAGTTGAATGAGCTGAATGTTACCACTTTTAAGGATCTTCAGAATCTGATCAGTGCGGATCAAGTAAAAAGAAGAGTTCCTCCTGATTGCAAGGAACATCTGTTAGATGAGTGGGAACAATTAAACTCGCCAGATACTTTAGCTGATAAGCTTGACGCCTACGACAACCTTAGATCTACTTATGTAAAGAAGGATACGGCTGTCAAAAGTAAGAGAGAAATCCTATCGCAGGATAGTTATACAAGAAATTAAATAAGCCTAATTATGCAATAAAAAGAAACGAGTTTTCCTCGAATAATAAAGAATCGAAGATATCTTGTTATGGTTGTGGTAAACCAGGTTTTATAAGAAAGAATGCCCAATTTTTTCCGTTGCAGAACAGAAAGAAACTGTTGAAGCAAGAAAGGTAATGCTCTATAGTTGTAATACTTCGACAGGGTAAAATCCGAATATACCTATTACGATCTGTAATAAGGAGGTGTATGTCTGTGCAGACACAGTAAACCGTTGTATTACAGGTGAGCGCATGTTTGAATTATTCAAGAAAAATTTAGTGGCATTGAAAAAGCACACTCATAATGTAATATTAGCCGATGGTGTGACCCAATCTAGAGAAATTTTGTCAGCTGTACTGTCAGTACTATTGAAGGTAGAATTATTGAAACAGAATTTATAGTTTTACCTGAAGCTAAAGGTAACAAAACCTTGATGGATATGAGTTTTTTAAAGAAGGCTAATTTAGTATTAGCAGCATCGACCAAGTCTTGGTGTTTTGGTGATAATCCTAAGAAAAGGTATTCACTAGTTGAGGATGCCGAATCCACTGAACACATTCCTGTAGCGAAGGTTGAAGTTAACCCATTTGCTTTACGTAAAGATGAAGGAAAAAGTCTTACGCCTGATCAAAGAAATAAAATTAATGCTCTTCTTAAAAAGTATGAGAGAAGCTTTCAACTAGGGAGAGAAGTTACTCCATTCGCCGAACATCGTGTTGAGACGGGAAATAATCCTCCTGTTGCAACGCCACCATGCAGAATGACGCCTGTTAAAAAATAAATTCTCAGGAAAGAATTAGACAATCCCTTGGCTCAAGGTGTCATTGAAGAATATGAATGTGAACCGTACGCTTCACCTGTGGTTCTTGCGTCTAAACCAAATGGTAGCATGAGGTTATGCATTGATTCCCTCACTATACCCGATACATATCCTTTACAATTAATGGATGAATTATTACATGAGGCTAAGTATACACCTTATATGTCAATATTAGACCTTAGATCTGGTTATCATCAAATTGCAGTTTATCCACCAGATCAGGATAAAACAGCATTTGTTTGTCCCTATGAAACTTTCCGGTACTTAAGGATGCCGTTTGGTCTACGAAATGCTCCAGCCACATTCCAAAGATTGATTGATCGTTTCAGAAGAGGCTTGATATTAACTTGATGACATATTTGTTTTGTCGGACACTTTTGAGAACCATCTTTCCGATCTTCAGGCAGTGTTTGAGAGGCTCATCGAATTTAAGCTGAATACTAAACAAGAGAAATTTCACTTTGCTTGTGAAAAAGTAAAGTACTTGGGACACTGGATAACGCCTAAAGGATTAGAAACTTGATCCTGCTAAAGTGGAAGCTATAAACTGCATACCCCAACCGAAAAATGTAAAGCAAGAGCAATCTTTTTTACAATCTTGCTCGTGGTATCGACTTTTTATTCCGAACTTTGCTGATATTTCGCGGCCACTCAGTAATCTAAAAAAGAAGAGAACCATTTGGAAATGGGAAAAAACATAACAACAAGCTTTTGAAACTCTCAAGAAATGTCTTGTTACTCCTCCAGTATTGAAACAAACTGATTGTAAAAAACCATTCTTAAGAACTGATGCTAGTAACTATGCCTTAGGAGCAGTGCTTTTACAGGGAGAGGACAAATGAACATCCTATAGAATATGCCAGTCGACTTATCACAGCAGCTGAAAGAACTTACTCAACCACAGAAAGAGAAGCATTAGCTGTCGTGTTATCACTTGATAAATTCCGCAGTTATATAGAAGGCCAAGAATTCACTTTAGCGACAGACCATCAACCATTAAAGTGCTTGATGAATCTAAAGTCACCGTCTGGAAGATTAGCTCGCTGGTCTTTGAAAATTCAATCTTAGAACCTAAAGATCGAATATTTTCCTGGAAAATCGAATGTAGTAGCTGATATGTTGTCTCGATCTGTCTGCGATACTAAAGTAAACAATACAGAAATCTGTAATTTTGTGAGCCATCTAGAAGTCCTGTTAGCATTCGTGATGCTCAGCTAAAGGATGAAAGTATTAAGAAAATAATCGAATATTTTGAAAATAATAAGAAGGATGAAGATTTTGTAAACTGGTCAGATAGAGGATATTTGATGAATCAAGGGATACTCTATAGATATGTCCCAGACTCCGATGTAGAAGAAGCTCAACTTTTAATACCTTCCCAAGAAAGAGAAACTATCATGAAATTGCATCACGGTTCTACTACTGCTGGTCATTTTGGAGAGAAAGGAACTTACCGACGTATTTCTCAGAGATACTATTGGGCCGGCATGAGATCTTATATTGAAAATTTTGTCAAGAAATGTCCTGAATGCTGTCGTTTCAAAGCAACCAATCAAAAACCTTCTGGACTTTTAAGAACTCCGGCGTATGCTCAACGATTCAAGACTTTGAGTATAGATTTATTTGGACCGTTACAAGAAAGTAAAGAAGGCCACAAGTGATCCTTATTATTGAAAATTGCGCAACTAAGTGGGTGGAGCTGTTTTCTCTTGTCTCAGCCACTGCACATGAGTGTGCAACTAAACTTATTGAAGAAGTTTTCCTGAGGTACGGAATCCCAAGGAAATTAATTAGTGATAATGGCCCACAATTTGTTAGTGCTGTGCTGCAACAGGTTTGTTGTACACTGGACATTGATCAAANATCCACACGCGAATCCAGTCGGGGAAAAAATCGAGACTTAAAACCTCGTCTTGCCATCCTTGTGGGAGATTCAAATGATTCTTGGTCTGAAAAACTACCAAGCATTCGTTTCGCTCTAAATTCTTCTAAATTAGATACAACCGAACATACTGCAGCCTATTTGCAATGTGGGCGTGAATTGAGGACAATTGGTGATGTAGCCTACGATCTAAAAGCTGTTCGGGACAATGATAACTTTGTTCCGGAAATCACGCCGTACTTGAAGAGATTAGCCTCAATCTCTAAGACTGTTAAGGAACGCGTTGAAATGAAACAAGACCAGAGAAAGACTTATTATGACCGGAACCGAAAAAAACTGTATTTTACTCCTGGCCAAAAAGTTTGGGTTGTTCTACATTCTATTAGCAGAGCTCACAACAAAAAAACAGCAAAATTTATGCCAAAACGCGACGGCCCTTATGTGATCCTAACTCAACGATCACCAGTTTCATACGAGGTGACCAGTTTAGACAATCCTACCGCACGCACCTATAGGAACTTACCTTGTTTCGGCATTAAGACCGTTCATTGAAATGGAGACGACACCAATCGCTCCTCTGCGAAAAAGAGGAAAGAATGCTGTTTTAAATGCGAGACGCTAATTAAAACAGAGGGGGAGGATGTAATGCCTGGTCTGCCGCAAGACTACGCTAGTAATAAGCTTCACCCATGATCCTCTCCGCACTTTCTCTCGAACGTTTTAATTTGAGTGAACGTAAAAAAGTGATGTTTGTTTTGTGTTGTGTTGTTATTGTATTATTTTATCGTAATTAAAATGTTAAAATAACTAACTGAGCTAAAGTGATTTATTACAAAGTAATTTTCTTCTGTGTTTAAAATAGATGAATATACTTATATTTTCTTTAAGAATCGTGTTAAAAATTTTAAGTTGTGAGCGAATTTTATTGAAACAATCTTGATAAAATTTGTCTCATTTAGAAAAATTATTGCTGAGACAGGTCCGGATTAAATGGGGGCTACTGGGATTGTTTCCCCTGGTTTGGGTTAACTCGCCATGCGATATTTTTTTTAAAAAAAAGCGGTCTGTAAAATATGCGAAGAAATAAAATAAATTTTAAAAAAACTTTACTGTAATTCCCATTGTGGCATAAAAATAAAAGAGAAAGAAAAAAGTGAAGAAAAAAAAACTATATACATTGCAACGTTTAAGTAGTTCTTTGCCTAAGCGGAAGTCAGGAATCCAACATTCAAGGCAGCTGAGATCGCCATTTTTTTTCCCGTCAAGATAAGAAGTTTTTCATAACTCATTTGCCGACAATTTCAATATTTAGCGTTTGTACAACAAACGTTCGATTATTTTCTTCTTCCTTTGCATAGTTTCAGCGATGCCAAAGATCTATACTAAGATGTTAAACGTACATAAATCAAGGCTTGAAGTTTAAAAAAGTTACTTCGTCCTTTTTTGTTGATGTCGCATTTTAACGTCACCTAGATGTCAACATGAGACCACAATGAGACCTTTAACTGCCACAGGGATTTCACACTGCGATGAAAACGGGTCATATTCACGTCCTTTAACTGCCACAGGGATTTCACACTGCGATGAAAACGGGTCATATTCACGTCTCAACAGGATCTCAGTGTGAAAACTGTGACATATTCAAGTTTCAACAGGATCACTATGTGACAGATTCTTGTCTGAACAGGATCCTTGTGAGAGACGAAACTGTGGCATATCTCCGTTTCAAATAGGTCACTGAGACTGTTGCACTCTGGTAACGGTGCTACCTGAATATGAGCTATGAATTAAAACTTTGTAGTTGTAAAATATAATGTTTCCATTAATATGAGTTACAATTTTTTAAATACGTCAACAAGTTCGAATTTACCAAGGGAACCTCAAAAATATTAAGATTCAACAGATAAAAAGTTATCTATTCCTCCAAATTTGTTTCTATACTCAAAAAATCTTAAAAATAATCTTACCTCTTCTGGTACCTGATTTAAACATGCATCAAACTCATCAAGTGCGGCTTTATCTGCAATTAAATTGTTTTCAGTTAAGGAAACGAAATGTCATTTTTGAAAATAAACTACTTTCTAATATTCAATATTATATACAATAAAAAAAGACGTACAGAAGATTAAGATATTCGTTGCTAAAATTGATATTTAGATAAGAATTTGTTCCTTAGGTTAGGCTTATTGGAAAATAAAATTCAGGTGATAACTAAAGTTTAGCTAAAATTCAGGTGACTTAGCTAAGCTTTTGGCAGTACTGCATTGGCTAATTTATTTATTTTTATTTTATTCTTTTAGTTTGTAACCAAGGAAATTTCACTAGAATCAGAACGATCAGAATTGATGTAGAATCAGAACAATCGGAATTTAACTTGAATCAGAAAAAAAGTTCTTTCGAGGATGGTTGGTGAGTAAATAGAGTAATACTTTTATTTTCGTTGGAAGTGAACACGAGTTAATTTTTAAAAGTCAGCATACTGTAACTGTAGTCCGTTACATTTTTAAATTCAGTAATATTACTTTCTTTCTTTTTGGGGAAAAAAAGTTTTAAAAAAATTAATGTAAATGTCAAAAAAAAATTTTTTTTAATCCTAATTGTTTCTTTTTTTTTTGAAATGGTTCAAACGAAAAACAGTTATCCTTTTTTTAATCCAATTTAATAATTTTTCATTTTCTATGAATATAATAAAAAATATCTAACTACATCAAAAGTTTAATTTATGATTAAATTAAATTATTGGATGAGCCCCAATTTGTTTTTGCGAAACTCCTCTTATACATATGAAAACATGTAGGAGAAAGTGGTATAAAATCGGGAAAATGAGATTCGAAGCCCAGCTAGAGCTAAACTGCTCGACCTAAAAAATTTCAGATTTAATTAAGATATATCCATTGTTTAGTTGTGTACTATATATCATTCTTAAAATGTCATGTAAGTACTGTTGTTTTTAAGAATGACTTTTTTTTTTCTAGAAAAAGCAGAATCACCCCTTCTTACACTTTTAGTGGGGTAGAGTTAACTTCCAGAGATGTTAACTCTTTGAGAAATCTAGGTATACTAGAATTTCAGTGAAAATGTAGCATACATTTTTATTTTTGTGACAATTTAAAAATATTATGCATGTAATTTAATGTGTAGTTATCTTCTTCCGCTGACCTGAATCTTCAAGCGAAGACGCACATCAAGGGGAGGATGGGGCAAGACTAAGGTAGTATCCGGTCTTTCGCTGACGGCAGAGGTTTTTGAAAAGAAACAGAATAACTAATAGAGTAAATCCTCATTGTTTAATTGGAAATGAATCTTTAGTAAATGTATAATAATCTGAACTAAAAATAATTTTTCGAAGTGTAATAGAAAACATTAAATAAGAATACTTTAAAAACAGTAGAACAAAACAAACTTATCTGCGCAGAAGCCATGAATTTAGCAATATAGTAGTTATTTTTCCTGTATAGTAAAATGCGATTTAGAGTTTGCCGCAAGAAAATATAACTAATTTCTAAACAATCCAGTTATCCGGTTTCACTCTACTAGCCTGTCCTTTAACTCTAATTCCGTAGCAATTATTCCATTTTTCAGTAAAAGTACTGGTTGTCTCTTTAGTGTTTATAACTGTTACCCAGATTTCGACTTTCATAATTATATCAAAGAAATGTAAACATTAAAATAAATGAACTATACCTGGCAATTCGTCATATTTAAAAAGTATTTTATTGTTAAACTTAATTTTTTTTTTAAAAGGTGTTTTTTTTTTCTTTTCTTGCTGCTCTTTTTCATTTTTTATTGAAAGAACTGATAGTCTCTCCTTTGGTAGCTGTTACTCTAATTTTTATTTATTTATTCGTATTAAAGAAATCTGAACTGAGAATGAAAGAGTTATTACTTAGTTATTTTTCACGTTTAAAAAGAGTACTTCATTTTTAAAAACAGCTTTTAAATGTGGGAACGAATATGCCGGAAACAATGAACTACTTAAAACTCAAAACATCTCATTTATAAGATCATTTATAAGTATTTAAAGCAAATATAATCATAACAGTAAATATAATCATGATACGAAAAGCATAACAGTTTTGCATTGCTATAAAAAGATAAATTAAAAAAAGAGTTATCTCAAATATGATATTGCTTTATAGTGCTTTAATTTAACATTAACTGAATACTGCACAACATGTTCCGAAAAGCTCGCGTAACAAACTAACTTCAGTTGAAATGCGAATGTTTTATGCAAATGCAAATTTAAAAATATATATATATATTACATTTTTAATCACTAAATAATGTTGCTTAAAATCATTCATTAATGAAAGTTAAAGTTACTAGCTTACTATTTAACTCGTTTAAAAATGTTACTTATTACTTTTCAAAACTAGCATTGTTGATGTTTAATCAAACATGGCAAATCTTTCAAGCATAATATTACAAGCTTTTATTAAAAAGTAAAATACTAATTAGCTAATAATTTTTAAAATGATTAATTTAAGCAAACAGAAGAGTTAAACAGTCGACCCTATTTTGGGTTTACGACTATCATTGTTCAACGCCGTAGTCTTGTAATTTTGAACCCAATCCAGAAGATAAGGGAAACTCTTGGACCAAGTAATGGGAGAAATTCGTCTTCTTGGGGGACTTTTTCATGGAACTAACCCGCATTTGCGTGACTTGGATAGGAAAACCGTGAAAACCTCCCACGGTTAGACTGACGGCAAGGGAACTCTAACCCATGATCCGTCTACCACTGAGGATATTTAACCTCAACACTGTGATCAGTGCAAGCCGGGTACGGAATTCGTATTGACCAGCACTGGGATTCGAACGGGTTCACCTAATTGAAAGGCGAACGCTCTATCCCCTAATCTGTGTCTTATTAAAACAATCACTCTTTCTAGGAAAAACAAGACTTTTTCACCTAGGAAAACAAAGATAATGAAAGCTGTCGGCGAACCAATGCGGGAGGACTTTGGTTTTTACGTCCAATTTGAGTCTACTAGCTCGAGTAGACGTGACAATAGAGGAACAGAAATATGTAACCAAATATAATATATACTGCAATTTGGTAATTAGGTTGGGAAATTTCTAAAAAAATTAAGAAACATTTAACTTGCTGAAAATTATAAAGGAAGGAAATTTTGTTAAATCTATATCTTGTACTTTTTAATGAATTGTTACTTAGGAAAACAGATCCTTTAAAATCTCTTACACTGATAAACTGCAATAATGACAATTGTTAAATAAATACAGTTCTACTTATAGGGGCAAATAATAATTGCGATTTAAACACAAAAAGATTCTCACCCTCTGCTTCGCATTTTATCCATTTTTGACAAGGTTCAACGTGTTCTCCCTCACCTACGTCGTGTGAAGGTAGAGGCGCTTTAAAACCATTTACTATGGTCAAAAGAACAACAGTTACTATTAAATTAATCAGCATCTTAACAGCAATGTGATTATTTACTACCTTATTTTAATATCTTTACTCAGCTATCAGAACTCAAGTCGGCTGAATCGGCTTTAAATATGTAAAAATTAGCTGTTTAAACAATAAAACGTGATCATAATACATTGTGGATTGAATAAGTAGGTTTTGTTAAAAACAATAGAAAATTCATTTGATGCAGAGCTCTACTTCCCTATTCTTTGTTTTGAATTTTAAAGAAAATTATGAAAAAGGAACAATATTACTATTGAGGCAGCTTATTGATCAAAATAAAATGTATTATAATCTATTTTGATTATTATTACAGAGAAAGAAATATTTTTTAATTCATTTCATTTCTTAAAATACAATATACCCATTCATTTTGACCTTCTTTTTTTTTTAATGAAACAGCATTGTTAAAAAGTTGTACATGCATTGCTAAAAAAATTTTCCATTGTGGTTTTTATCCAGTTTTCTTTCTGTTTAAAGGATGAATAGTTTGTTAAGCTTTTGTTACGTTTATTTTTTCTTCGCATTGAAAAAAATAATTCTGGAAAGGAAAGAAAATTACAATGCACGAATATATTTTTTGTGTTTCGTTCGTTTCTGTTAGTTTGCGAAAGAAAAGAAAGAAAAAACTAGTTGAGTTAAGTGGAAAGGATCAGGAAGAAACAAATGCGGCAATACACATTGTTGTATACAAATGTAAGTCAAACTTTTTTATGGTTTCCCATTGACGGAACAGTTGATGGTAACCAGAGATGGGCATTTTTCATTCAGAATAATGAATAAATAATGATGAATAATTATTCAAAATCTTCTTGAATAATGAAAAAAGATTTATTTATTAGCCAGAAATATTTTGAACAAATCATTTATTATTTTCAATCATTATTCTTTATTTATTTGTCAAGAATAACTGAATAATTTCACTAATCAACAGAAATGGGCAAGAAATATTCTAATTGACTACGTTTGTGACAACTCCAAGTAAAAGGTACATGGTAAAAAACTACTTGTAATTATTTTTATAAGTTACAAGCAACGATTGCAGATTAAAAGTGATTATGATTACCTGTAATCACAACAAGACGTAATAACTGGTAGTATATGGTTACAAGTGACCGAAATCTTTTATTTTAAGCAATTGTGCCATATTTGTAAATTACGCTCTTGGCTTTGGAGCATCTCCCTTGGCGCACTGTAATTACGCCAACTTAGCAAGCACAACCTTTTCTAAACTCAGTCTATGTTTTTGTACGCCATTACAGTTCAACGCAACACCCGAAAGGGAAACGCCAATAAACTCATTTTAATACAAAACGCTTACTCTTCATTTACGCTACCTCCGCACATTTTGATCCTTGGCGACCCGGAGGTGATCCCAGGGCCTGACTTTGCCTAATTAGGACCCGAGGCAAAAACTTCTTTGGGGGCCCCTTCTGCTTCACTACTTCAGTAATCAGTCGAACTTTTTGGAGGTATTTAAATTTTTTACCTCATTATAGATAACAAGAAAATTGACTAGAAACTCCAATGGCCAGATGAATATATCGCTCTGTCCATTTTATCGACTTTCTGACAATTCTATGTCCATTATGCTGCATGCAGATTTCTTATTGTTAACTTTGTCATCCAGCAGCGGAAATTTCATATCCTTGCTGACATAAGGGCGGGATTCAGCTAAATTTACGCAATGACTATGGTTCAATTAAGTCAATCAAAAACCTGTATTTTTGTAAAAATATCGCATTTTGTGATATGTAAAAATGCAAGCTTTTGATTGGCCAAATTTGTTCATCGTAACTGCGAAAATTTAGCTGAATTTCACCCTAGAAAGCCATGGATTTACAAAACAAAGATTATGTTCATACAATAGATTAATGAAGAAGCTAACATAAAACTGACGGATTTTACACTGTACTGATATTTTGTTTTAAAAAAAGTTCATTAAGGAAGGAAACGTAAAACAAACTTTCAATTCGATTTGGGGCCCCGCTCTGATGTGGGGCCCCGGAGCAACTGCCCCATATGCCACTGCCTTTGTAAGGCTCTGGGTGATCCAGATCCTATGGAATACTGA
>NC_092215.1:1268675-1279249 GCF_043381705.1 Parasteatoda tepidariorum
CCCAAATCAAACAGTGCCTTCAGAATTCCATATCGCCAGGTTCGATCATATGCTTTCTCGATATCAAAGAAGATAGAGATTAGATGATTCCGCTGGACAAAAGCATTTCGAATTCGAGACTCTAGTTGGATAATATTATCTATTGTTGATCTTCCTCTACGAAAGCCACTTTGAAAATTAGGTATTAGACGCTTTTTTTTGAGGAAATATACAAGGCGTGCGTTAATCATGTACTCAAATGTTTTTCATAAACAGCTGGTTAAAGCTATGGGACGATAGTTAACCGGATCTTTGGGATTCTTGCCTGGTTTCAAAATGGGAATCACAATAGCCTCACGCCATTTAGTAGGGTACGTCTGTTCCGTCCAAATTCTACTAAAAAGAACAAGGACATTTAACAAGGACGCAGTATCTAAATGGCAGAGTATGCGATATGTAATGCCATCAAGACCAGGACTTGTATTTGAAGCAGATGATAATGCGCGTTGTAACTCTAGAAAAGTAAAATCAGGATTATATGAAGATGATCTGCGAGTGTGAAAATTAATGACTTGGCGTTCGACATTGCGCTTGTGGTTTCGGAAAACTGAAATGTAATTTATCCGGACTGCAGATCGATAGGAGCAGAATAGGTAGTACCATTCTTTTTAAATATCGGGGAATGAAATTCACGGTATATGCCATTTGCTTTCATGACTCTCAACCAGATTTGTGTGGGAGATGTCTTAGCGCATCCAAGACTCTTTTTGACTTATGCGCCGGACCTTGCGAGCAAATGCTTTGGCCAAAAGATTTGTCGTAGAAGACGTTTCTGCTCCTTGTAAGCCGAGGAACATTCAGAATTCCACCAAGGCTTACGTAAACGAGGAACAGAGCTTGACGTCTTTGGGATACTATCTTCTGCAGCACGGATAATTACAGAGATTAACAGCACTATTTATATCGACATCAGTAACAATTGTATTGTTTATCTGAGCAAGTAGAGTGAATAAGTCAACTCGATGATATATGAATACTCACGGGAACTGTCGCAGAATATGATAAAATGAGAGGAAAATGATCACAGACTATCACTAACAGAAAAGTTGATGAACGGCATGAGAACATAAAGCTAAATCAATGGAATGAAAGGTTCGTGTTGGCATATGAAAATTAGTTTCTTCTCATTGATTTAGCAAACAGAGGTTATTGTCCTATGCAGTGGCGTAGTGAGAAGTGGGCAAGGGGGGTCATCATGCCCCGGGCGCTACTCACAAAGGGGCGCCAAATGGTCCGCAAAACAAAAAATTGCTGGATAATTTTTTTTATTATAATAGATTTCTGGAAGATATATTTTAAATTTAGTGCCAGTTTAATATATTAAATGTTAATTCATAAATATTATTCATAATATTTAATTCATAATGTAACTTTAATAGTCTAAATCAAACTGTAATAATATATTCACAATAGAAATGGCACGTCTTTTCTACTGGCTGACCTGTGCCTGTCTAACTCGACCTGTGTCTGTCAGCATTTCCTTATGGCATCTACGCTGTGTAGTTACATAAATTATCTCTTAATATGTTATAATAAATATTTGCAGTGTACAAAGTGCAAACATTTTTTCTTTCAGAACACTATTTATTTTTATTTGTATAAAAGCAATGTAGCTTACGCTTGTTATTTTAAAACGATAACAATAACACTCTAATGTACTTATATGTACAGTCACGGAAAAAAAGTGTCCGGAAAATAACAATTAAAGGATCGTCCATTTTTTAATATAGATACTTCTCAGACACACAACAAATACAGCGTTTTGTCGTTTCTAGGAAAGAACGCAAACAACGCCGTATTTGTTGTGTGCCTGAGAATTATCTGTTTTTAAAAAAAAAGATTATTTGTTACTTTCCGGATACTTTTTTCCATGACTGTACATATCCGTGACATTTGCGACAGGTTGTGGAAGCCCGTAACAAATTAGTGAAATACCCGAAATAGTAACTTTTAAGTTATTTTGGGCGTGTATTTTTCAGTTTTACGTCCTTGTCATCGCGCTCTGCTTAGAATAAAAATGAAATGTTATTAAATATTAAATGTTATACATAAATTTAATGTCAGCATAAATTATATTGTATATTTCACTATGTTACTACCTTTCAAGTTCAAGGCATTCTTGGTAAGTAATAAATCAAATAAGATTACTTACTACATCTACTCGACTATTCTATTATTAAGTAAGTATGAAAAAATTAGTTAACAGAAAAATTTGTTGTTCTCATATTTGTCATCACAGATTCATAATGAATTAATTCATCTGCTGACATCTACAGTTCGAAATCAACTAATAAACGATATCAAAAGAAATAAATATTATGGACTTTTGTTTGATTCAACTCCTGATATCTCTCATCGAGAACAAATGTCCCAAGTCGTTAGGTATGTAGATGCTGATTCTATCAATAAAAAAGTTTCCATAAAAGAATCTTTTTTGGGTTTTATTGAAATACATGCTAAAGATGCAGCCTCGATCGAAAATACAATTTTAGAGAAATTAAATTACGATGAAATTTCATTAACAAACTGCAGATCACAATGTTACGATAATGCTGCCGTGATGGCAGGTCACACATCTGAAACGCGATGGAGCGCCAGAATACAAGCGGTTATCGTTATCATCTATGGGCTAGAGAATATAAAAGAACTAATAGAAAAATTAGCAGAGCACACTACCACTACAAGTGACAACAGAAGTGAAGCTACAATTCTGTTGCAAAATATACTAACCTTTAGTTTTATAACTTTAGTTCATTTCTGGTATGAAATCTTAAGAAGGATTGATCGTGTGCAGCTCAGATTACAAGATCCTAGAATGAATTTTAGAGAAGTGTTCCATGATCTTGAATCATTAGCGACTGAACTAGCCGAAATTTGAGACAAGCTCTGTAAAGAGGCAATAGAAAAAGCAGAGTCTCTTTGTGAAAAATGGGATATGGATACAACAATACGTGCCTGGAGAATTGGCTATGGTGGTCTTTCCGCAGAAAGTGAAATTTCTCGCGTTATGAAAAGCACTCTTGATCGTCTCCAACAAGAAATATTTACACGATTAAGTGACCTTAATTTCAAATTTGGATTTCTACTAGACTTTGAAAATTTATTAAACAAGGATAATGTTGATAACGACCTTGAAAAAAATTGTAAAAATTTGGGTGAATTTTATAATACAGATTTCAATGAAATAGAACTTTTTATCAAAATATGTGACAGCAAAATGTTACTCCACAATAGAAAAGAAATTGAACCTAAAACTCCATTAGAATTTTTTACTTTTTTAATAAATCTCGAATGGAGAAGATGTTTTTCCAAATCTGAGAGCGGCACTTCAAATACTCCTGACTATCTCAGTATCAATTGCTAGCTGCAAACGTTCATTCAGAAAATTAAAATTAATTTTGACAGATCGCTTAAGTGACCAAGCATTTTTAAGTGTTGAAAGAGAAAAATTTTAAATGATCAATTTTGATGATATTATTGATACATTTGCTTCATCAAAAGCACGGAAAATTTAGACATAGTAATTAGTTTTATTAATGTATTATAATCATATGATTATTAAATATATGTATCTCTCGGATTTATTGACTGATTGGTTGTACTCAGGATCTCTTTTCTTTCTAGAATGACCAGGTTTTTGTGCAGACGGTAGAATTGCTGTTGAGCTCTGTTTTGAGCAAAGGCCGAGTCTTTTCAGATTTATCGGTTTTAGGTGCTTTGGTGGGAAGAGACGAAGTAGTTCTGTTAGATGGAGCATTGAAGTTAAAACAAGGTTTTAGACTGGTAATCAGAATCTGATGATGAGCTACAGAGGGGAAAAGTGGAAAATTGGTTTGGGTACAAGTAGACGTTTTAGTAGCAGCAGAATAGGACACACCCGGACGAGGAGTACGAGCGGTGACTATTCGGCGGGCTTCACTGAAAGTCAGGTTTTGCAACACTTTGTATCTCCTTTTCTTGGGACCATTTCGGACAACTCCGGGAGTATGCAGCATGAGCTAAACTTACAGTAATGCAAGGGCTGGCAACTGACAGGAAGTGCCACTATGGTTAAAAACAGAGCAATGAGCACAAATCGGCTTGCTTCGACAAGATGCCTTGGAGTGATCAAACCTTTGGCATTGAAAGCACCTCAAAGGGTTTGGCAAATAATGTCGAACAGGGCAGTTATGCCAGGAAAGCTTTACAGATGTTGATAATTTTGAAGTGTCAAATGTAAGGATCAGATGTTTCGTAGGGATGAGTTTGTCATCCCTCCGAATCTTGATCCTTCTGACAGCAGCAACGTGTTAGTCTTTTAATTCTTTCACTATCGTTTCCTCTATATCATCGATAAACTCAGATTCAGATATAACACCACGGGAGGTGATTAGTGATTCCTTGGGAGTTACAGTTACAGAAAATAAACACATAGTCGTGTATGAGGACAAAATGGTAATCTGTTGTTTGGATGTAGTCAAGAGATCACTAGAACATAAATTTTTAATGGAACCTACTTCTCCTAAAATCGCAATGAGAGCTTTGTTAATCAAAAATGGGGACACTTTAGTAAACGATGTATTCGGAACAGTAGTATTAGTCAGACTTATCAGAAAGTATAAAGTATAGTCTTATGGTGCGAGGCACATTTTCCGCTGTTTTTGCATTGGTGTACGGAACTGAACAAATTACTATTTTCAGCCATAGAAGATACAAAAAATTTCAACTATCAGCGGCATCACCCACCACGGAATCCAACTTAGGGGATGCAATTAACAGATAGGTACTGAGACCAATTTGTTACCTGAACATCGATGCTGACTAATAGTAATACGTCCGCGAGTCACCTTTGAAGCATCCACCACCCTTAACGAGGTGCCCAGTAAGTGATCCTGGACTTGACCCTAGCAAACAGATGGCATTCGTGACTAGCCGGTTGATGTATACAGGCCAATACACACCTCCCGTTTACCTGGAGCATGGGCCAAAGCAGTGTGTTGGGGTACCAGGATGCCCCTCAAATACCAGGATCCCCTTTTCCAGGGACACAGGTCTCCATGCACGGTAAACAAGCGCGTGATTCTTATATCCGTTAATATATAGAGAGATACTTTTAAATTCGACTCTTAATTTTAAAATTAAGTAAGTTCTTATCATTATTATAACATCAAATAAGAAAGTTAAAGTATTTATGGCATTAAAAAATTACCCATTTTGTGTTTCTTTGATTTAAAATAGCTCCTTTGTATTTTAAAAAATATATAGATAATTGATAACAAAATGTAAATATGTAGTTATACATTTTCTAACAGAAAATAAAATGAATTCAAATATGACCTTCTTCATAAAATTAAAAATTAAATACATTTATAATTTAATGTAATAATTAATTTCTTATATTTGATAAAATTTAAAGGAGAAATAAGTTTATGAATGTATTTAAAATTATAATTGAATAAATACTATAGATATATTATTAATTTTTTTTAAATATTAAAATACAATTTTTTTCAGTAGAAAAAAATAAATTAATATTTCTTAAATATCTATATTAATACGTGTTGAAGGTCTTGCAAAATAGTGGCTAACTAAATATTTGGCGTAATCAAGGACGTAACAGATTAATTAAATCATTAATTGATTAATTACAGAAAAATTACTGTTTGGATAAAATGAATAATAGATTAGTAAATTACGCAATAAATTAACTATGGAATATTTTTCTTCATTAAAAGCAAATGATGGAGAAATATACGAATTCGTGTTGTTTCTATTATTTATAACATCATTATTTTCTAATATTTACTTGAATCACACTTACACTACTCCGTTAACTCACATTACTCCAGTTCATTATGTTAAAAGACTTTCAGGTAAATATTTTATAATTTCTAATATTTCAATATTACATTTTTAACGTAAATATTATTTCGAACTTGTTGTTCTAACTCAAGTTTAAATTTCTTAATTTTAAAAACGTAGGAATATTTTTTCATAACTTTTTAACGAAAAAAAACTTTTCTACTTTCTCGTTTTTCCCCTTAATGTAGAAAAGTTTTTGTTGGTATCCAATGTGTTTTTCATGCTTATATTTCATTACTAAGCCATTATTTTTTTTAAAATAGGGCTGAAAACATTTTTTAAATAATTAAACATTAGACTCGAAGTCTACATTGATAGTAGAGATTCATGTTTAAAATTTTTCTAAAATATTTTCCTACAAAGAAAAGATGTTTTTGATCACAAAGGAAATAATTTGACATTTTTCCGTTGAAATTATTACTTAAAAAAATTTCATTATTTCTTATGATATAAACTAAAACTATACACAGATTTAAAAGTACAATTCATTCGGTTTGGGATTATTTCTAATTCAGTTAATATTCAAATTTATTCTTTGTTTCTACACTTTAGTAGCTTCTTATAGAATCAGCTATTTTAACCACACAGATTTCAACCCTATATTTAAAAATGATTTGTTTCAGGATCTTCTAACTTTTGTTTGAATAATTACTTTACTGACAAATGTTTGTAGTACTTAGCGTTTACTTTTTTAATAGCATATGAGAATTCACTCCCCTCATTTCACTTTACTCAATATTTTAGTTAAAAAATATATCTACTGCATAGATGTATCCCAATTTGTGCTAACTTCTATAGTAATTCTGTATATGATGAGTATTTAAAAATGGGTCCCCCACTCTGGATGGTTCATAGAACCAATGGATTCTGATTTAAAATGATTTTATAGAAAATACTTATTGATCTAACTTAAAGTAATCATTTTAAAATCTTAACGAACTAGAAATTTTGTAACATTTTTATTTCTTTTTAACAAAATTTTCTAGTTTTTCAGAAAATATTTTTATTATTGAGAGAAATTTTTTAATATTTTAGAAAATATTTTTATTTTTATAAAAAAAATTCTATCTTTTAAGAAAATATTTATGTTTTTGCAAAAAAATTTCTCTTTTAAAAAATTATTTTTTTGTTTTTGTGAAAAATCTGTTAGTTTTGTAAAAATATTTAAAACTTTTTAACAAAATTTTCCAGTTTTTCAGAAAATATTTTTATATTTATACAAAAAAATTTCTATCTTTTGAGAAAATATTTATGTTTTTGCAAAAAAATTTCTCTTTTAAGAAAGTATTTTTTTGTTTTTGTATAAAATCTGCCAGTTTTGTAAAAATATTTCAAATTTTTTAACAAAGTTTATAGTTTTTCAGAAAATATTTTTATTATTGTGAGAAAATATTGTGGAAAAACAATGTTGGAGATCCGTTTTATTTATTCAATCATTTCTGCTCTGAAGTTCGAAACAATGCAAAGTACAAACATTCAGCTCGCAGATGAGAAATATGACTTTTCGTTTCTTTGTAACAGCATCAATAATTGTTTCAAACTCGATTGAGAATAGTTTTGATAGTAATTCAGCGAACAAATGAATATTTTGATTTGGGACACGTATGAAACAGTATTTTTTAACAGTACTACGAAGCAACAAATATTTAAAAAAAAAAAATTTGTTTCGTTTATAGTAGCCGTAACATCTGTTGTAAAGTTAAAAAAAATAACAATGACAAAAAGATGGATTTGCACTAAATGCTCGTAAATATTTTCTTTTCTCGTAGCTCGCTTAGTTGCTGTGCTTACTTTACTTGCACAATGAAACCTGTTAAGATGACCACCTCTATAAGTTAATCATTTATCTAAGATTTTGATGATCGAGTATAAAACTGGTAAAAACAATTTATTATCATTCTTATAAGATGACAAACCATCAAATTGTAGTTCCACTTGTGATCAGTTTACGCTAGTTTCACTGAAGTAGCTTTAATAATTTTCTAAACTCCTTTTATAACACACAGTATATACATTACCATGTTTATCATTCAAAGTAATTATCTTTCCTCGTGATTTTGCAATTACTATAAATGTTTCGAAAGGTTTAAAATGTTGACATTTTCGAATAAAAAAATTTGTCGTCATTCAATTGACCTGATCCCTCAGTGCATTTTGTTTCAGTTAACTTAGTCATTTTTATTCATAATTTCATTATTATAGTTAATTATTTTTTTAAATTTCATAGTATATATTTTTGTTTTAAAAACAAAATCCATTTTTTTGCGTTTCATCGTCATCATTGGGTGGGCCTTGGCCTTCTATGAAATATTTCTCCGTGTCGTTCTCCTTGATGCCAATTCTGAGTACCATTTGCATTTGGCAATACGAATTTTATTTTAATATGATAACTAGAGCCCGGATTTTGATGACCTAAAAAATCTCAACTAATGCCTTTAAAAAGTGCAAAAAATGCCCTTAAAAAGTGCAAAAATTGCGCAAAAAATGCCTTAAATAAAGTAAAAATATTGAATTAAAAAAAAATTTTGCTCTTTAAAATTATTATGAGTCATTTAAAAAATATAAAGCAATGCAATACTTGTTCTACGTTCATTAAAGTTTGAAAAATATGTTTTATATCCTAAAATAACAAAAAAAGGAAAATATATTGACACCAAAATATTTTTATTTTGTATGGAAACTTTAATGGATATAGCAACTTCCATCTCATAATATTACTAAATATCAGAATTAAGCTGGATTATTAAATGTTTCTTGATAATTTAAAATGTAAACGAGCGTCTCTTGTCTGAAAGTAAATATTCATTCCTGCAGAAGCTTCTTTCAAAGTCTACTGATGTTGTAGGTGCGTACTTGAAAAAGACAGTCTCACTTACTGGCAATTCTTCTTCAATTTGAGAAGATTTTGCTTCACCTGTTAATATCCTATAGATTTTCTTCGTAGTTTGGAATGAAATAATGAAAATTGATAAAAAATAATAAAAATTGGAAAAAAATTAACAAAATGAAATATTTCTCCGTAAAATGCTCTCCGTATATCCATCATTTGTTTTTTCTCCGTAAAACAAATGATGTAAAATGCGCCCCAAAATTTAAAGAAAAATGCCCTATAAATCTAAAAAAATGCTCTAAAAGACAAAAAATGTCCAAAAATGCAAAAAACTGCAAATGTTATCAAAATCCGGGCCTTAATGATAACTATCCAAAACTTCATTTTTATTTGTTTCATTTATTTATTGCATACTTGGCAAAATGAGGTGAAAATAATAACTGTAACCATAGCAATACATATTATAGCTTCCTTTAAAAAAAAAATTATTTCATCATTTACAACGGGCAAATCTAAGCTCTAGAGAGATAAAAAAAATTTCCTATTTTTCGTGCAACTGTGAATAGATGGTAATTTATAAAAGTAAAATGAATTCACTAAAAAGCATTTAAAAGTACGATATTTCTTGGAAGCTCATTGTCATTCACAACAACTATTTTCATTCAGCAGGTTTAATGACTCTGGATTTAATTTTTCCGAGTTTCAAAGCGAGTCACGTGATTTATTTTCTCCAGAAGATAAACGATCAATAATGGTTGGAGTTTTAAAAAAAAAAATTTCCCGTGCATTTTTCCATATAAATCTTTGCGATTTCCTGAGTCTACGATTTGAAACATAAATATGGAAAGATTATAGACTCCATCAGCAAAGCAAATCAAGAATCCAAAACTAAAGCGAGAGCGTTTTCAACAACAACAAAAATGTCCCTTTTAAAAAAGGTAAAGAAACTGCGAACTTTCAGAATCATCTTATAATGGGAAGGGGAAAAATAAAAATATATATATTTTGTAAGGAAAAAAGTAGCGCAGATTTAAGATTTGTAGCGTTTGAAAAATAATAAGTATCCCAAAAAGTAGCGAGTAGCCCAAATTCAATTTTCAGTAGCGGGTACTTTTAAAAGTAGCCCAATCTGGCAACACTGAATCGATCAATTCTTATCCCCACTTCATTTTTACAAAAGTTAAAGTAGTTGTTAAAAATTATCTTTTTTCATGTACTGTTGTCAGTACATTTGTTATCAAACGAACCAACATAGAATTGAAATCAATTGGTATCGAACATTAGTGATCCTTAATATCCGGAGATGGAAAAAGAGAAACTAAATAGATCGAAGCGTGCCGTCAAAGGTACCATAACGAAATTAGAAACTTACTTTGATCAGAAGAAGGAACATAATCCAACTGAATTAGAAGTGAAGCTTAAGCACAATTATATCAAAAAGTTGATGAATTGAAAGATCAATATTATGGTCTAAAACAGTGGTCGGCAAACTTATTAGCCAAAGAGCCAAACCTGAACATTACAGCAATTTAAAAGAAAATTGGGAGCCAAATCTGCTTGTTTAGTAAACTTTTATTACACTAAATAAGTAGTACACTAAATAAAACTAAATTTCATACTTAATAAATATTTATTAATGCGAACAATGTGCTTGCATCTCCTTGGAAAGTTTGAGTAAGTCAGGTTTGTATGTTGTTGTTTTCAATTTTAGGCATGATTCGAAGTTTTCATCAATAAGACGACTTCTCAGTTTACTCTTGATAATGTTCATGCTTGAAAAAGGTTGTTCGCATATATATGTAGAACTGAAAAGGGAAAGAACAGCGAACGCGAGCTTTTTCAGCTGATCGTAAGAGTCAGGAAT
>NC_092215.1:1279335-1299636 GCF_043381705.1 Parasteatoda tepidariorum
ATAATATTTATTTATATACAACTTGGGAAGTTTAACAGTTTTTATTAACTGCGCGTTACTACTTGAATTAGCTAAAGGGGGTGTATTTTCTCTACTTTCTCTCATACTTAAATCAACTGAAATATTTCCTTTTTCTTTGGCGCTCAAATTATCAATTACATTTATAATCTTTTGTTTCCATAGAACAATTTTCTCATTATATTCATCTGAAATCGAAACCTCATTTTCGATTTCACTAATGTCGCACAAATCTTCAACCTTGCTATTTAAACTTATAAGCTCGCTTTCTTTGTGAATTAATTGTTCTCGAAACTCTTTTAAAGCATTAGTTTTATCTATATCAGCCAAATCATTACACTCATTGAGATACGTTTCAATTTTAGTAATTAATTTGGTGACCTTATTTCTTAAAACTTTACGCTTAGCCTTTAATTTTTCAATTTCTGACATTTTAATAAATTGAGCACACTAAATCAGATCAAGAAAATAACACCAACCTTCACACACTGGAACTATCGTCATTACTATAAATAGTATCAACCTCGTTCTGGAACTCAACATTGAAGCATCGATTCGACAACTCAAAATTTCATTGCTCGCTAATATATCCCGCTAACTGACACGAAAAAATGGTTACTAAATAATTGAAACTAACGACCCCTTAGAATTGACATATTTTAATGACAAACACAAAATAAAAACATACACAAAATAAAAACACGACAAACACAATACCTAATTGTACGACATTTTAAAGCGAACTGAACTGCATAAAACATTTACTAATCACATGACTTTTTAAAATGAAATATAGATGGCAGCACGCAATTTTTTAAACAGAAACAAAAAGAAATAGAATTAATTATAGGTTGCGAGCTCTTTTTTGAAATTTCAAAGCCAAATCAGTTTCGATCAGCATGTAGTAATTGGTTGTTTCAAGAAACTGTATTTGGTTACATTGTCGTGGGGAGCTCCGATAATAGTAGAAATAGATCGTATTGTGGATTAACGCTTAGTTCAGATACAAATTCGGAAAGCTTTGCTAAACAGCTACAAGCATTTTGGAATATAGAAACTGTTGACGAGCCCTCTATTGAACATAGTGTCGAATTTGAGTTCTGCGAAACTCAATCTAGAAATACTCATTATCGAAACCTTACATAGTACAGTTGCCTTCGAAAGAGGATCCTCCTTCGCTCGGTGATTCGAAAGCCGTTGCCGAAATGCGTTTAAATCAGTTATGGAAAAAACTCTCAAAGAATGAGGAGTTGCTATCACTTTATAAATCATTCTTAATGGAATATGCTGAATTGCAGCATATGCAATTAGTTGTAGAATCTGTTGATGAACCGCTTCCAGATTCAATGGCTAAGGATTGGCAGTGTTTTGTTTCTAACCTACCTGCCATTGAAAACATGCAAATTCCTCGTCACGTGCGGGAGAAGGGTGGAGTCGTGATTCACGGCTTCTTCGATGCATCAGCCGTTGCGTATGGAGCAGTTCTGTACATGCAATCAATTTCGGGAAAAACACCATATACGAGACTTTTGTGTAGCAACAAACCAGTAAAACCAGTTTTGTGTTTCACCAGTAAAACCTATCACGATCCTTCACTTAGAATTGTGTGCCAGTGTTTTATTGGCACAGCTTTTGAACAAGGTGCTTAAGTCTCTAACCTTGTCTATTCAACAAATAATGCTGTGAATAGATTCTACAATTGTGT
Source organism: Parasteatoda tepidariorum (assembly GCF_043381705.1). NCBI lineage: Eukaryota > Metazoa > Arthropoda > Arachnida > Araneae > Theridiidae > Parasteatoda > Parasteatoda tepidariorum. Next base: position 1,281,059 of record NC_092215.1, read on the forward strand.
TGGCATGGCTTCAACGGTCACCTAATCAACTCAAGGCTTTTATCAGCAATCGAGTTAAAGTAATACAAGAACTAACTAAGAAATGTCATTGGAATCACGTTGCATCTGACCTGAAATAGAGACCATTTCCAAGAGCATGGCTTTTTCAGGTAAGAGTAAACTTAACTCTTTGAATCCTTTTCTTGATGGTCATCAGATTCTTAGAGTGGGTGATCGTTTGCATTATACTGCTCTGAATTATTCTCAAAAGCGTCCAGCTATACTTCCTGCAGACCATCCTTTCACTAAATTGTTAATGACTCATTTGCATATCAAAAATCTCCATTTAGGACCTCAAGCGTTGTTATATTGCACTAGAGAAAGGTTTTGGCCACTTCGTGGTCGATCGATAGCTAGGAAAATTGTACATAAATGCATAGTTTGTTTTAAACATAAACCCCTTGTTTCAAATCAACTTATGGGAACCTTGCCTCGAGAAAGAGTAAACCCTAATTATCCTTTTTTGCATTCTGGTGTTGATTATTGCGGCCCTTTCCAAATTAAATATAAACACCAGAGAAAAGGGAATTTCCAACGGATTTATGTTGCAATATTTGTGTACGTAGCCTTGAAGGCGATTCACTTAGAAGTGTTTTCCGATTTAACAACCGATGCTTTTCTTGCTACCTTAAAGAGTTTTGTGGCTAAGCATGGCAAATGGTCCACAATATCATCTGATAATGCAAAAAACTTTGTTGGTGATAGTAGGGAATTGCAGCGATTGCAGAATTTAACTAGATTTCCTGAAGAAAAACTAGCATCCTATTTGGTATCTGAAGGGATAGTTTGGAATTTTATTCCTCCCAGAGCTCCAAATTTCGGGGCCTCTGGGAGGCAGGGGTCAAATCCTTTAAGTTTTACTTAAAACGAGCTACAGGAAATTTAAGATTAACATTTGAGGAATTCCTTACAATAGCGTAACAAATCGAAGGAATTCTAAATTCTCGACCATTAACACCTCTTTCAGATGATATTGATGACCTGGATAATCTAACACCAGGGCATTTTTTGGTTGGAAGATCTATAACTGTATATAGCTGAAATTAGTTTGTTGGATAAATCAGAAACCCGACTTTCTTGATGGCAAAGGTTGACAAAATTTGTTCAAAACATTTGGTCTAAATGGTCTCGCGACTACCTGAACAATTTGCAACAAAGAACAAAATCGAAGGCAGAGAAAACCAACATAAATTTAAATGCGATGGTTTTAATAAAGGAGGATTATCTTCCTGTAAATCAGTGGAGCTTAGGACGAATTTTAAAGCTATTTCCTGGAACAGATGGAAAGGTCAAAGTAGTGGAGATTAAAACAGGCAAGGAAATTTTTAAACGTAGCATTAGTAAATGGTGTATTTTGCCATTGGACAATTAAAGAAGATGTATGTTAATTTACTCATATGTGTACCTACAGCATTTATTCAATTTTAGTAAATTTTATATTGGAATATGTTTATGTACCATGGTTCTGTTAATTTGCATGTTTATTGAATATAATTCAACGGCGGGTTGATGTTCAATATCTCAGATATAGCGCCAACTTGGCATCTTTGTCTTGGCATCCTCGCCACCGTTTCTTGTAACTCCAATCAGTTGAAATTTGGTTGTTGATCTTATAGCAATAGCGTGCTCGTATCACCAATGATAATAAAAATCTTAAATACAGTCCATATCTATTTTATTCATTTGTTATCAAACGGACCAGCATAGAATTCAAATCAATTGGTATCGAACAAATTCTATATATTTTTCGAAAACTTTTTGTAATAATTATTAAAGGGTGTAATTCTTGATAATATAAACTTTTTCACCTGTGAAAATGATCAATAAAGACAAAATATATTTTAATAAAATAAATAACATTTTATTCAAAGTATCACCCAAGCACTTCTGCGAGCATACATCATACGTTTCTTAACAATTTTATTTTTACTCTACATTTTTTTTATTTACATCTAAATGTGCTGGTAATTGAATTGAATTGAATTTCATGAGAGATAGTTGTATTCTCACGTTCTATAATAAGTATGAAGCACTACGTTAAACTTCATACTATGACTAACTGATAAAACGTGAATAAACCCCAAACGTCCCGACAGAAATTATCGTTGTAAAATTTTGTGAGAAATAGATATCATGTTCTGTAATCAGTATCATTTAAATAGATACTTTCAAATTGAAAGGATATAGATACTTTTAAATTAACTCCTAATTTGAAAATAAAGTAAATTATTTCCTTTATTATAATATTAATTAAATATTTATTATAATATTAACTAAAATGAATGTTTTGAATATAAATGAATTCAAAGCGGCAAAAAATTTTAAAAAATAAGTATTTTGATATAATAATTAAATTATATTAGTTGATAAAATTATAAGTTTAAAGATAAAACAAGTTTATTAATGTAATTAAAAATATGATTGAATAAACACCATCGATATATTGTTATATATTAGTTTTTTCATTAGATAATAATTTTTTTCATAAAAATAAATATAAAATTAATAAAATTTATATTTCTTAAATATTTATATAAATACGTGTTGGAGCTCTTGTCAAATAGCAAAACTAAAAATTAGATGCAACCAAAGGCATCTGTCTAGTTTTCAAAAACTACTACTTGTCGTCGGACTAAGCGTAGGATGTTTTCGTGGTTTTCCTCTTCATATAACGTGGGCACTCACAAAGTCCTCTTTGAACGCATGTATTGTCTCAAGATATAAGAGTTCCCTTGTCTTCTGGGTTCAAAATGACAGGACTACATTGATAGCCGTAAATCCGAACGACGGTGATAAATATCTAATCTTATAAACTAATATTCATTGAAAATGAAGGGTTATTAATATATTCTCTTTCTAACATTTAAGTATAGATGGAGCCATTAGAATACACACAGTATTTTTTAAAATGACTAAATTAATTTTATTAAAACCTCAAGTTTCCTCTGAACTCTGTGCATTCACAGGATACTGGTTAGCGAAACCAAAACCTAGTATCCTGTGTGTGAAAGCATTTTTGTTCTGAGGTAGTGAGTTCGACCCCCCAATTAAATATCAACATTTATTTATTTATATATAATTTTTGAACATTTTCTAATTTCCTTGAAAAAAAATAGTAAATATTTTAATCACTAGATGGTGCCACTAGAGTAAAAGTATGTGCATGATATCATTTATTTATTACGTAATAAAAAGATGACGTCATTACTTCATAATATACGATTTCTCCCCCAAATAACAAAGCTTATAAGTATTGCCACCCTAAACAAGTAAAATCATATTAATAAGTGTTGCCTCCCTCAAAAAAAGTAACAAATGAAAATAATTTTTAAAAAAACGAAACTATATTAAAAACAGAAACTGAAACTAAAACTACAAGCGGGCAAAAATAAGCAACTTCCTGTTTGAAAGCGGGCAGAAATAAGCAACTTCCTGTTTACGACATATTTCGTTTTTCACCCGGGCAGAAATAATCACCCCTTGACTTTCCATGATGAAGTCACTTCCGTCCCTTAGTCGCGGGGTATAAGACGAATATTTTTGTTTTACAATAAAAAAACTGACAAATAAAATAAAATCAAACCTGGCCAAAATACCATCCGATATTAGACCAATACATGGGGGAAAATGTTCCTAAATGAAGAAACAGGTCCTTTGTCTAGCACAGAAGCAGACCGACTCCCTGTCAGAGAAAAGCATATCTAATAGCTTGTATGATCACCTGTAACAGCTACCCTCTCGCAATGGAGATTCATACTATTTACTAGGGACCTTATCAATCACTATTCTTATCGCTTCCACTCTTGTACCAAGGCAGCCTTGAGCTTATCGCAATTGAGTTTCTAAGGACGTCTTATACGTGTTCGATGGGTTTCATTTCAAGAAACATTCCAGGCCACTCAAATCATTGAATATCACCCGATTCATCGGGTATTCATTCAGAACTGATCCCAGTGCGGAAGGGAGTTATCGTAGATATCGTTAAAATTTGGTCTATATACTCTGTGGAAAAGTCTCACATAGGGTGATCGAGTCCCTGTATCGCACATCTGTGAGAGTACCTCTATCGAACACATGGTGCCCGCCTATCCTGATGCCTGTCCAGACCATCAGTGTTTCTTTTAGACAATGTTAAAGGGCCAATATCGACTCTCGGGATCTTTCCAGATTATAATATGTCTCGAGTCGCTGTCCACACTGAATCTCAACATATCACTGAAAAGAGCCTACAACCAATCATCCTCTATATAAGACAGAGGTTATCTCGATGCCATGCAAGACGGTTCTTTTTGTGGTTCACAGTTAAGGGGACCTTTAAAATGAATTTTAAAAAAAAGAAAAATAATTGGACTTTAAATTAATGTTTTTAACATTTTTATACCTCTCTTTGCTAAATATTTAAATAAATATTGTCAAAAATGATTTTTTTTTTCATAAAATCCCTAAAAATAGGGGAAATATAAGAAATATCGAAAAACACAAAAATTGAGGTTCGCGTCTCAAAAATCCTCCAAACAACTCAAAAATTTTTTTTAGATAGTTGGCAGTATTATAAATATTTATAAGGATCAGTTAGTATTTAACTGTAGTAGATTTTTGTAAAAAAAAAAAAAAATTCCCTTTTTTACAAGCTTTTTTCTAAAAAACGAGCATTTAGGAGTTTTCAAAGTACAATAAAAAATTGAGAAAGTAATATTTCACAAAACTAATCCTTGAGTACCTTTATAATACAGATATGAAGCACAGGGAAAAATATTTTTCAAATAAGTAAAAAATTGAGACGCGTACCACAAAACGAAACTGGAAAATTCACAAAAAAACTAACTGGAGAAAAAGGTATATTTTTGTAAAAATCTACTCTAAACTGATAATTTTCATAAATGTTTACATAAAATCAAATTTAAAGTTTATAAATGATTTTATAGTTGTAAAATGTTCTTTGTTTATTTATATATCGTATAATTATTTGATATTTATACGCAAAAAACTTTTTTCGTAAATATTGAAAAATGAAACAAAAAAAAAAAAATAAAAAACACAACAAGTACTTTATGCTTTCAAATACTACCCATATTACCTAAAACTTCAATTACATATATATATTATGATATTATAATTGCTTACAATTAATATTTATAATTATATTTTATCAGTTTTTTTTTATTTACTTTTCACTTTTTTTTCATAAATATGTTGATATTTTTGTGACACTTGAATCAAATTTCTAATCTCCTATAAAAAAGTAACAACTAAGTGATCTTGTAGTAAATAAAAATAACTCTTGAATCAAAACTAAAAAATCATAATTTATTTTGCCAAAATATAGTTTTGCGATACTAGCCGTGAAATATACATAAAATATACATAAAGCATGTGAATCGTCTCATTAACCAAAATTTCCATAACCATCATCAAATTACTTATATTGAGTACAATATATTTTGTTTATTTTATACATATAAATATTTATCAATTATGTATGAAGAGAAAGTGCACACAAATGACAAGCAGAATAAACCAAATAATAAAAAAAACACAAAAATTCAAAATTTAGTTTTTGTAATAAATATTGTTGATAGAACAAAAAAATTTTTAAAAAAATATGCCAAATCTCATATGTTGTCCACATTATCTAAAATTTTGGATTCATAACAATGGGTAATCAATTTATCATATAATCAATAGTTACAATAAATATTTTAGTACCAAGCACACCAGCACCATATGTGTTGCCCTCAATTGCTTTTATTTTTTTGTCTGCTTTCTTATCAGAAATTTTTTTTTATTTTGCTGCCTTTTTATGGGTAGCTGTGTGTCGCCTTTTACTCTGCTTTATACGTCGCTCATCAATACGGCGAGCTACATTATTCGAGCTCTTGTCATTTTTCAGAGCAGTTGTCGCAACACTACCCATGTTAAAGTTGCTCACTGCAGTTGTAGCTGCCATCTCCAACCGCCTCTTTGAAACGAAAACATTTTTGGAGCACATACTCCAAATTGCACTATGCAGACTTTCGTTTGCATTTTGAGTCTTTGCAGATGTGCAACGTTTCAAAAGTTCATCACAAGCAAGTCTCTGGTAGACAGGAAGCACTTTTGCGACAATAGCATCACTTATCGTAACTTTCATAGTCGTGTGACTTGGTACTTTTCTACCAAGTGCCTTGGCACGATTGAAAAAGCACCAAGAATCACCCCCTATAGGACACTTGAAATGCTTAGGGTGGGCATCTGTTGAAGAACAGTGGTAAAGAGATGCAAATATTGCTGTCTTCATTGCGGTGAGATCTGGAGCATTTTTGACAATGGCATTTCTGTAGTAATTTTGGAGCCTAGTTATTATATCGTTCGTCAAATGTCCCTTCTTTTTGCCACCGATGCGATCCCCTTTCACTTTGAATTCCTTTACCTTGTTACGAAGGGCTGTACCAAGCCTCTTCGCAACGTGATTAACACACTCCTCTTTCTGTCAATCCACATCTTTATAAACTTTTAAATTTTGTAAATGAATGAATGTTTTTGAGTCTCCATCTGAAAGAAGTACAGTATACCGCATTTGGCACTGTTCAACGGAACGCTGCCACAAAATGCTGGCAGCGAACATTTCCATCGCATTTGAAGATCCGTCATAGTTCTTTTCACACATGCCGGAACTTCTATGACCCTCGCGCCATATGTGAAATTCAGGCGAGGAAGTGTCAAGCTCGTTTGCCGTAACTTCACATAAGTGGCAATATTTCGACACTATAGTAAAGTCCACGACAATGCCAGTGAAAATGTCAATGACACAGCCAATCCCATACAAAGAGCAATGGCCACGTTTCATCCACGTTCCGTCATATGACACTCTAATATTCAAAATCCCTTCGTCATCTTCACAGGAACTGTTATACTTTCTATATTCGTCTCTCACTTTCATTCTGCACTTTTGGAGAACTTCATTTTTGAACGCCTTATTCTCTTCTGCTAGGTGAAGAACATATTTATCAAATGTTTTTCTATCCATTGGTTTCAGTCCCATTGTCGCAGAGAATTTTTCCAAAGCAAAATGGCCTTTGCCTACATTCAGAAAGGCTGCAACCACATCTTTGTTTACGACAAACTTTTTACTGTCAGGCATTCTGGGACTTGAAAAAGTACTGCTAAAAGCATTACTGCAAGCTTGGCAATAGATTTGCAATTTAGCTGAAAGACCATATTCAGTTGATTTTCTAACATCAAGGCAGTGCTGCTCACAACCAGAGCATTTTAACTCTTTCAAAAGAGAAGGCCAAACCTCATAAGCAATAATTGTGCTTGATGACACTGGCAAATCAGTATCATTACAATATTCATCTGAGAAAAGTTGTAATTTTTTTTCACTTCTAGATGTATTAAGATCATCTGGAACAGGTTCAGAATGAAGAAACATTTTCAATGTTTTTATTCCATCTAGCTTTATTTCTAGCTTCAGCTAGTCGGCGTTTTTTAGATGGAAGTGATTTTGGAGCATGCCATCTGGAGTTAATTTTATGCATTTTTAGCAAAAAATAAATGTAAAAAAGTAATAATAAACAGACTACAGGGCAAATGGCTTACGGGCCACTTCTATTAAGCCTCTGGTCGACTGTCATTCGTTAAATGGATTTTCCTGCAGTATTATGCAGGTTACGAGACAGTTGTGTCGCTTTCGCTAGAAATCTTTATTAATAGTCTTGAGACGGCATTGTTTCCCTTTTGTGGCTTTGACCAGGTCGGTGCACCACTGTTCCTATCTCTCACTGTTAACTGTTTGCACAGAGTGAGCACCACATATCTAGAAATCTTGAGGTCCCTACATTAAGTAGCCTGTGATTTCAACTAACTATCTATCATTCTTATGGCCTGATTCCTGGCCTTTGCTCTCGAGGAAAGACTTTGATTTCAATTTAAACTATTTTCAAGTGTTTTGTCAAAGTTGTTCATGCATTGAATATTAGTAACAATTTAAAATCTCTCCCGCAGCCATTAAATCACATAATCGCAAGTATGAATTTGGTTCATTTCAGCATAGTTTGCAACAGCACGGTTTGCAACGTAGTTTGTCAACTTAATCCGAAAGAAGATTGAAATTATTAGGCAATAAATCGACTATGATCTTGGAATTTTCTCTCTCGTTGTTACTGGGGACACTAAGCCTTGTAAGGCTTAGTTGTTGGGCCTAGATGTTTAGACCTTGCTAGGCAGAAAAATAGGAATTATATTTTCATATAACAATAGCTATAAGATTTGTGGCCATCTCATGAATATCTTGAGTGAAACAAAATACTGTATCTCTATATTTTTACAAAATTAAAGTACCCACACTTTTCAGTTGGCAAAAAAAAACATAACGTTTTTAGTGATAAAACATTTTTTGTATAGAATTTCCTGGTTGGAAAATGCTGAGGAAAAAGTACTTTCGAATAAATTATTGAAAATATTTATAAATATTCTAAAGTATTGTAGTGATTTATTTCGTTGTTTCTAACAATGATAAGCAGCTATTTAAACAGAGCAGCGTGTTTTTATTATAATTGAGTTAATACATTTGAAAAGGAGAAATATGATTATTTTCCCTATGAAACTTATTAAGTGCACGTTTTCCTTATTTTTTTATTTATTTTACTCCCCATATTATAAATTTTAGAAAAAAAAAGCATAATTTAATGATTTTTTAAATTATACCTATTATGCATTTTGTATGGATTAGAGTTCCTGCTCCGTTATAGAATTACGACATACGGTTAACATTCTGTGATTAGTTGAAAACCAAGATTTACGGAAATGAAACGAAATAAACATTTTCCCGTATGATGGAGTGATTGACGAGATATTTTTATCTAACGTAACCTTATGATTTCACGTATATATTTTTTTCATTTTTATTAAAATAACTGTTCAAAATATCAGCACAAAGGAAAAATTTCTGGTAAATTACTACATTGAATGGTAATGGCATTTCTGATTTAAAAAATAGAAATTCTAGTGTAATAAATGCAAAAATAAAGAGCAAATTAAAACGAATAAATGGTTTTTATCCCATGACTTAAGGCATTATGATAAAAACACCACATTTTACTACATAAACCAAATTTATCATATATTGAAAAACCACATATCATTATTAATTATGACCAAGGTGCTTCCATTAAAAATACCGAGCTTTTTTGAGTTCCCATAGGGCAAGAAGCACGGTAAATTTTGCTATTTTTTTGGAAGTTTTCAAGATATTTTTTTTTCTAGCTGCAAATAAGCATAAATATACTTTTAAAAAATTTTTATATTGTGAATAATTAGATTTTAAAAATTTTGGTAGCCAACTCGTCACTTTTATCAGGGTATTTATGTTATTATGTATGCCAAATGAGTTGTTTCTTTTTTTTTTGTTAAAAAGTTAAGTTTTCTTGCTAAGAAATTATTTTCAGTGAAAAATCTTGTAAACAAACTTAAAATTAAGTTAAATTTTAATATTTAAAGAGCTGAATCTATTCTTCAATAATTTGCTGCAATTTGAAGTAGTTTTTGTGTCTCTTTGCTGAGAAAAGAAAAACGAAATGTAACGTTACAAAGTATTGGAAATCGTTGTATTGCGTTGTATTTCAGACTACAGAACTTCAAAAGGTACTGTTTATTTATGAATTTTAACTAATTGTTTTGATTCCTCTTCATTTTAATTTATAAATTTTAAATATTATTGTTTTTATTTTCTTTCGCGTCTCTTGACTATGAAAAAAGACAAAATGTAACGTAGCAAAACATTGTAACAGAGAAATCGTTGTATCTCAGCCTGCAGAACTTCAAAAGATAGTGTGTTTTTTTAACGAATTTTAAATAACTATGCTGGTTTCTTTTTATTTGGATTTATAAATTAATTTTAAACTCGGTCACATATTATACTATAACAGAGATGGAGAACGAATGGCACGCAACACAATATTTTAGGCACGCCGCCAATCACAAAGTTCACTATGAAAGCATATTAACAATTGAATTAAAACTCACAAAAACAAAGAAAAAGAAAAAATTTTCATAAAAATTAGCAATTAATGCAAAAAAATTAGTAACCATAAAAAACAAGCTAACAATAAATAACTAGCAAAAAAATTAACAAAATTAAGAGATATTATGACGCCCAAGCAAAGGCAAGGAGATTCGAAAGAGCAGGTCACCAGAGTAAAAACATAGCCAACGAGCTCATTTTTCGTCCTCTGGTCACCAAACTAAAATATCTTCTATGTAGATTCACTTTCCTGAGAAGGTATTTATAAATTAAGTACATTTAAACATGATAAAGCTTGTAATGCATGTTTAAAGATAAACTTTTTTTATTATACAACATTTATTATATTTTTTAAATCATCACTAAATATTTTTTTTATATATAAATAAGTTTCGTCATTATTGACAATTAATGAAAACTTAGCTGTATTACAAGTGTGGGGTAAAGGAAAACAAATATAATAGATATCCGTTATAAATATTTAAGATACATAAAAAGAAACTAAAAACTATTTTTAAAAAAAAAAAATTTAAGTTTAATTAAGCTAACTTGAATGTTAAAAATAATATTTTCCGAATGAAAGTATTGATAAAACGTTAAGAAAAATATAGTCTATCGGAAATGTTTTTGAAAGTGCTGCGCTGTTATGAAAATACCAAAGAGAGAGAAGAAAAAAGATTAGAGACAAAACAAAATAAAAATCTATCTTCATTTCGAAAGAAAATTTTAAAGGTCCTGAACGTCTCTGTTTTTTAATTATACTGTATTTTTAATAAAAAATGAAGAAAAAATATAAAAACCTTGACAAAACTAGATAAAGAAGCAATAACAGCACCAAATAATCAACAATTATAATCAACACCAAAGCAATAATCAATCTTTTTTTTTTTTTAATTTAATTCTAAAAATCTGAAATTAAGTTTTTTACATTGCTGTATTTTTAGATAGAGTGAAAAGGAAAGAATAATATTCTTTGGAAACGCTCTTTAAAAAATGTTTTGTCTTAATAAAAAGGCTGATAAAAAGAAAAGTTAATAGGAAAAGAGAAAGAAAAATTTCCTAACCTCGCAAAATATAACTTTACACTGAAAGTCACAGCTTTTTTGTTACCGCCTATACGTTATTTATAGAAAAAAAATCTTATATAAGTACGAAAATTGAGTCAAACAAGAATGAAAACCAGAATTTAATTAAAATAAATCAGAATGGAAAAACGCTATTAGCAGCTAAAATCAACATTGAAAAACAATAAAATCTTTCAGTAAAACAGTAAAATCTTCATTTAAAAGCCGCACTTTAATGAAGAAAAAAAAAAAAATATGTTTTCAATTCTTGAATTGGAATTGTTGAATAAAATCTGTTACATATGTTCACCTAAATATAATTAAAAGAAATCATCAGTAGAAAACATGTGGTTCAGGATAAAATAATCTAGTTTCATTTCTTGAAATTTCACTTTTCCATTTGTTTTCCAGAACATATATTTGCAAACACATGAATTTTGAAACTTATCTGATATGTGTAAAAACTATATCAGATAATTTTTAGTAAAAATACTATTTTAGATTGTTCTTTATTTTATTGATTAAAATTCCAAAAATAATGTATTTTTAAATATTTTTCCAAAAAATACTTGGCTGAACATACGGCAAATGAGCTGAATACCTAATAGTAATCAAATATTCATTACATCACTAATTGATATTGTATGGATGATACTTTCCATAATTTTTAACTGGTATTCTTATAGCGGTTTTATGAAGAGAGACGATAGGAGGGATACAGGAAGGCCTTTTTATGGGGATGATTCTCGGGAACGTTTCATGGACAAACCTAGGTCTGAAGGCCCTGGTGGATTTGATCACTTTTCTGGACCTGGTGGTGATTCTTTTAATGCTCGGTAATAATTTGTTAAAGCTTAAGAATAATAGTTTTTACCTACTTAGTTGTATTTTTTTCCAATTAATATTTTAGAAGTTGCAACCTTAAAAGCGCATTGAAAGGAAATATAACTCTTACATTTTTTACTATGAACCAATATTTAAATTTTTAAAAAAAACTTCCTCTTTTAGGAAAAACAACTTTATTTCCTGTCCTGATTTTTTCTTATTTGTTTCTGTCGGTTCTTGAAGGCTAAATTATCCGTAGAAGGGTTATATCTTCTGTTAGCAGCAAAAAATAGGTGAAAATAAAATTTATTTAAAGAGAAATCATAGCTGAGGTTAGACAAAACCTCTGTTTTGACTTCTCTAATTACGAATTAAATTTCTCACTTTTTGCTGGCCGCAGACTTAATCCTTCGATTGTTGATTCAGTCTTTGATAAGCTTACTAAATGCCAATCATTTTCTCTCATAATAATCTTTACTGCGAACTGGTTACTTTACTGTTTTTCTCTCTTCTTTTCTGTGAAATTGCTAAAATATCCATCCTTCATCTTGAATGTTTCTAAATCATTGGGGCAAAGGGCATCTTGTCAATCCGCCCTTTGTTATGTTGGGCAAAATAGACTTAATCTAAAATTTTGATTAAAGGACAAATTTGAGTCACCAAGAGAAGGTCAAATTATTAATTGCCTGACACTGTTAGATATCAGGTATAAATTTAATTTCCGTAATGAATGTTCATCTTGATGCCCTTGTGTCTTGTTTCATTCATTTAATTGCTAATTTTCTAATAAATTAGCTTAGTTCTGCCTGCATTGCCTTTGAAATCTATTCTGCCCTGATTTGCTTTTCAGCTACAATGGCTTTTCCATGCATTTTTTTATTTTTTATTATGTTGGTAACTGTGTTTTTTCTTCAGGGTGCGTAGCGTTTTTAAAAAGTGCTTAAAGGTGCTTATTTTTGATTTTTGTTTTATAAAAGCCCTTAAAGGTGCTTTTTTTCATTGGGTGTTTTTAAAAAGTTCTTTATTTTCCCTTTACCATGTTGATTTTCGCCACGTATTGTGCAAAAAGACACTGTTCGCATTGTTCTATTCAACATTTTCATAATAATTCAACACCAATCTATTTCGGCATACTGTGAGTCCGTAGCGTATGAAAATGCCATTCATTTTAAATGATTCATAATTTTTGACAATTGTCAAAAGTTTTTTTTTTGACATGGTGGTTAAAACAGTCAATTATCAAAAACTTGCCTACTCTGCCTAATTATATATATTTTTTAAAGTTCTTAAAAGATGCTTATTTCTTGTTGAAAAATTTGGATACGCACCTTGTTCTTATTTCTGCCTTGCTCTATTTTCATTTTTGCTTTTCTTTCAACTATGAAGAAGAAGAAAAAAAATTATCATTTAACTGCTTGTTTTATTAATTAAGTGTCCTGCTGCTTTGTATTTAGAAGAGGTTTGCTGTAATCAGAAAGGTAGTATTAAATTTGTATGCTAAGAAAAATTTACATAATTTTCAGTCATACCTCTGAAAATTGTGTGAATTGGTATAATCAGAGTTTTACTGTAATGGAAAATATTATTAAGTGTGCTTACTTGGCCACATGCGCTTGAAAAAAGGTTGTTTTTTTTCAGCACTCTCGAGTTCAGTTCAAATTATTTTATTCCAGAGCTAAACAGCACCAAAGCTAAGTTGTGAATAAGCAAGTTTTGGTTACAACTGGCAGCACATAGTGTCAGAATGCAGAATTAGTAATGTAGTATGCTGTGAATTAAATGTTAATCTTTAATTTATAAAGTTCATCAAGTATTTTTTTTTCATGTTTATAACAAGCTGGTTTTCTAAATAATTTAGCATTACAAACAATATTTGTACTAATAAAAGTTTTGTGATTTTTCAGCTTTTTATAATTTAACTTTATTAATATTTGCAGGTCTATGAACTTTCCGAGTGGTCCACCCCCAAGAATGCCTACTGGAGGTTTTCCCAAGCCTAATGAATGTGAAATAATTGTTGTAAATAAAAATCACAGGTGAAAACTACACTCCTTTTATGGAGGAAAATTGATCTCATTTTATATCTTTTTGGGAAAATTGATGTTTATTTCAAGAAAATTTTGATTAAAATATTCTTGAATAAAAATTTACTGATATATTTTAGGGTTTATGCAGAGTCAGTTGAAGCTAGAGTGAAAGAAATTGGAATTGTTGTTGATATGCTGTTTTTAAAAGATGAAGCTCTCTTAACACAGACCATTGATGATATTGCTCGCCGTGGTAGCTTATATGCGATGGTTATTAGCCCGCAAAATGAAACTCATAGATCTGTTACAGTTAATATTCTTCATGGCACTCCTCAAGGTATGATAAGTTATTCTATTGTAGATCTTTTATTTATTTTTTATATGTTATAGATAAATTTAACATTATTGATTAACTTGTTGCATTGCATGCAAAATGATTTTAAGTAGAAGAAAATATCAAGAAACTGCCATTATCACTCCTTGACATAAAAGCTAAACTCTACTGGATTTTGCCAGTTTCTCCTGGTATACTGGTTTAGTAAAAATTCTAGTTTTTGTGCAATTTTGGAAAATTCCTATTGAAATAACATTTTTGCACTGATTAATGCTTTCTTGAATATTTAAATACGTATTACTAATTCATAATCAAGCTAGCCTCATTTATAGAGAGAAAAAATTTTTGTTTTAAAATTGTTTTTTTATTTTTATTTATTTAGAACTCCCTTTTTTAAATTAATTACAAAGTCTTTTAACTATGTCAGTATTAAATGTTTATTGCTATTCAATAGTAGGAGTAAATATAATGCATAGCATTTCAAACTTATTGAATGTCAATCTTAAATGGAAAATATTGCACTTTTTTTTTTTGATGACCATAAAATTCCCTATGTGTAAAATATCATAAAATTATTATAATTATCATAATTTAATAATTATCATAATTATATAATTAATTTAATAATTATAATAATTATAATAATATTAATTTAATAATTATTATAATTATCATATTATAATTATCATAAAATTAATATTATTTCATAAAATCTACTAGATTTTTTCATGTTCATGTTTGCATCTATGTAAACTTTAGCCAGTGATACCTCCCATTAAGAGATAGTCTCTTTTAGGATGTGACTGGTAGTCAGCTATTAGTATTGAAACAACAGTTTTAGCATTACTGCCTAAGGCTCTCAACTTATTAGACTATAGCTGATCTCAAAGACACAAACAAAGTTATTCAATTATATTTATTTATTTATCGTAGCTTATTCTAAAAGTAGCTTCCATCTGCAAATTTCTTTATTTAATTTATTGTAAAGCTTACTACAAAATACATTCATAAAAAATTATCTTCTTACCCCTTTCAAAGAAAGTTTTTTTAATCAGATTGAATTCATATTCTACNAATAATTAAAAATATATAAAGTATTATTGTTGCTTTTTGTGTCATAGTGGTACTGACTCCTACAAAGATGTTTTCTAACTATTTAATCAGGTGTAGTTTGTTTTTCCATAGTTAAAGCTTAGCTAAATGGGAACAACTTGCTGTCATCTCATGCAAATAAATTTACAAGTGGAAAAACGTTTTATATTTAACAAGGTTGTCTTTTATTTTATTTTGAATTATAATTGTATTTGGCTATAATCATGTTTGAATTTATATGATATTGCATGGAATTAAAGATAAATTATGTGTTATCATGTTCTGATTGTGTTATTTCTATTTTTGATTATAAAAATGATCATGTCCTAGATAGTGTTTCAATGGCAATAGGTTTTTTTATCCCTTCTTGATTTTGAAGAATGCTTAATGTGTTCAGCTCGAAAAACATGTATCCGATTAACTATTCCAATCAAATCAACAATTTGTATTCCAATTTATTTAAATGTTTATCTGGGTTAATATGTTACAAAGTATGCTATTTTGTTTGGATTAAGAAAACATGGCAGCTAACTCTATTAATTTTTCCAGTAGAGTTGGCAGTTATGATTAGACACAATTTTTAAAGTTTTTCATGATTTAATCAAAATTGCAGATTTTTCTATATCTTATAAAATTCTCTAAAATTGTTAAAGATTCTGAAAACGATCACTAGATTAGATTAGATTTTCAATCTACTAATTGCTTACTTGAGTATTCTAATAAGTGTTGCTACTAAATAAAGCGGTAGACTATATCTATAGTAATTAGTTGTAGATTTTTTATGCAGTCAACCTTGTTAGGACAAAAACAATTAACTCTTTAAAGAATGCTATACAGTGGGCAGGCTTTGTGGAAAATTCTGTTTTATCTACAGTACCAATTTAAGGTGTTAAAAAAATGATTTCAAGTAAACTTATATTAAACCATAAAGTTTCAAATGCTGTTTTTTTTTTTTTCTTGAAATATCAAATTACGGCAATATACTCAATAGGGAAATAATATTGCCATAATTGTTTTTTTTTTTTTTTTTTTAGGAGAATTTTCCAGCATTTGAAACTTTATGGTTTACCTTGTGTTTGCCTGAACCTTTCTTTTCTGTACTTTAAAATTTAGCTTTTAGGAGAAAACAGAATTTGTCATTTAAAGTTTCTCTCATGAAATAGCGTCCTCTTAACAAGAAGGGAAACAGTTTTCCTATCATGTTATTTTGAAAAACAATATTACAGTGTGACGTCCCTTTTCCGGAAGGGTTGATATCTCGGACACTTTTTAACAATCAAAATAAGCATCTCTTCATCTTCCCCTCTTTTAAAAAAAGAAAGAAATGAGGTCTTTTGACACGTTTTCTCTTTTTCTAGCTTCTAATGATTTATGCAGTGAACCCATAAATCACCAGAAAGAGGAAGAGAAGATCTACTAAGACCGTTAGTGACGCTCCCACCCCCCCTATTTTCAACGGAGAGAGCAACCTCGCAAAGTTGAAGGAAAGCCCTCCCTCATTAGACATGGATATCAGCCAATTAGACATGGATGCCACGTGCCATTGACCACAGCCGGCCAGGGGGTCTACCTTTCTGCATGTAAAATGGCTTGTGCCTACGTGTGCCTCGACAGACTCCTCGGACGGGGTCATTTAAATCTATCACTCCTTATCTCCCCATCTGCTGACCAGACGAGTGGTCCTCTCGCCGTTCAAACCCCCTTCCTCTAGCGTCCACCATGTAAAAGGGGACGACCGCAAACGATCTGTAGCTTACAAATTATCAATTTGTAATTGTGGGATATCTATTTCACTGAGGAAAGCAAAAGCAGCCTGCCCTCAGCCTTAAGGAAAGAAGAAATACTGTTGGAAAGCATGAGCGCTGCGAACGTTAACATGGAGGAGGAGTCAAAATAGAAAATTTGAATAGGTCTAAAAAGATACACGTCCTTGAGTAACATTCGTTCTTCCCCTGACCATGTAATATTTAGGAGGCGGGGGGAAAGGGGGGTAACATTCTTTCTTTAGCATTGACATGAAAAAGATTCCAGGAAAGATTTCCAGGAATCCCTTGTACTGAAATATGAATTTGACTAATGGAAGTCCCTTTATTCCAAACCAAGAACTAAATTTTTCTCCGAAATTTATTCCTTTTTCTCATGCAGTGCATCTGCAAATACATTATAGGAACAGGTGAATACCTTGGCGAAATAAGTCTTGCAAAATACTCCAAAACTAATTTCTCTCGCCAAATATCTCGTATTTAAAGCAATCCAATGCGTCACATTTGTTCGTTTTTGCGATCTAGCTTTTGTGAGTTAAGAAATTGTGATTTTCAACTACATGTTTTTTTAAATTATTTTTATTAAGTTTTTTAATAAGTTATTCAGGATTCCCACGGTACTTGAAAAACCTTGAAAGAATTTTGTTGAAAAAAATCAGGGCCCTGATAAGTACTTGATTTTTTAGAAATTAAAATAATACTAATCTTTCTTTCAAAAAAGCAGTAAAAAAAAATTATAAATAAAATCAAAGGAAAATTATAGAAATTCTGATAGATGCAGTTTTTAATGCTTGAAGTGAAGATGGGTTAAAGAAGATGCAAAACTTTTCTGTCCTAGATTTTTCATACCAAATTATTGATCATCTCTCTGTTGTGAAAGCTGAAATTTCTAGCAAACTTAAGGTTTTGTAGTCACAGTTTTCGAATGATATGTAGTGTTTAATCGATTTAGAAATATGTCAATGTGTTAACTTTGTTATTACGACAGGTTAATATTGGTATCCTATTTTTTCTTTTAATTTACGTACGAAGGATAATTAGTTTTTTTTATCATTTATAACCAAATTTTTACATTTAGTTTTTACTGCTAATAAATAAAATTTAGTTCTACAGGTTTCATTGATCATGAATAAATGTCATGATTCACATTAAACTGATTCTTGATTTACAAATCAGAATTCATATAAAATGTTCTACAAATTGTCGTTTAAATTAAAGTGATTAATGACTCACATATCGAACATTACTTGAAAGTGATTTACAAATTACTCATCAGGATTCACTCATCATGATTTCAATGAAAGTTATTTCTGAATCATATAACGTGATACATATTAAAGTTATTTCAGAATCATACCTCACAATTTTCATTCTAGTAGTTAAAAATCAGGCATTGCGATTCACGAAAGAGAGATTTAAGAATTGCCACTTGCA
>NC_092215.1:1300136-1303225 GCF_043381705.1 Parasteatoda tepidariorum
GGCTTAAGATTACTAATATTCAAATCTGTAGCTTTGTTATTTTTAACCCAACTCAGAAGACAAGGGAATTCCCGGATCAAGTATTGGGAGAAATTTTGCTTTGGTGGAGGACTTTTTGATGGAATTAACCCGCATTTGCATGGAGAGGAAATTCACGAAAGCCACCTATCAACGATAGCCTGACGGCTAGGGGACTTTATCCGTCAGCATACCCAAGATCCGTCTACTACTGAGGATATTTCACGTCAGCACTGCGGACGGTGCAAGCCGGATGCAGATTCGTATCGACCAACCATTGCTGAGATTCGAACCTGGCTCACTTCATCGGAAAGAGATCGCTCTATCTCCTGAGCATCGAGACTCATAACAGAATGTTTTTCATTTTATTTTATTTTTATTTTTAATTTTTAGTTTTTTTAGTTTTTATAGTTTAAAAACTTAAATAAAACTTTAAAAAAAAACTAAAAAAAACACTAAAAAAACACTAAAAAAAACTAAAAGAAACACTGAAAAACAATAAAAAAAAACACTAAAAAAAACATTAAAAACACTAACAAACTAAATAAACTAAATAAAGTTTATTTAGTTTATTTAGTTTATTTAGTTTAGTTTATAAAAAACTAAAGTTTATTTAGTTTATTTAGTTTTTCAGTGTTTCTTTTTAGTGTTTCTTTTTAGTGTTTCTTTTTAGTGTTTTTTTTAGTGTTTTTTTAGTGTTTTTTTTAGTGTTTTTTTTTGTTTTTCAGTTTTTTTTTTAGTTTTTTTTAAGTTTTTTTTAAATATTTTTTTTAGTTTTTTTTTAGTTTTTTTTAGTTTTTTTATATTTTATTACCGTCACAGAGCAACCGACCCAATTTTATGGATTTACGACTGCTAATGTTTAACTCCGTTGCCTTGTAATTTTGATCTCAATCCAGAAGACAAGGGAACTCCTGGATCGAGTATTGGGAGAAATTTTGCTTTGGTGGAGGACTTTTTGATGGAATTAACCCGCATTTGCATGGAGAGGAAATCAACGAAAGCCACCTACGGTTAGCCTGACGGCTAGGGGACTCTATCCGTCAGCATACCCAAGATCCGTCTACTACTGAGGATATTTCACGTCAGCACTGCGGTCTGTACAAGCCGGATGCAGATTCGTATCGACCAACCATTGCTGAGATTCGACCCCGCTCACTTCATCGGAAAGAGATCGCTCTATCTCCTGAGCATCGAGACTCATAACAGAATGTTTTTTATTTTATTTTATTTTTATTTATAATTTTTAGTTTTTAGTTTTTTTAGTTTTTATTAGTTTTTATAGTTTTTATAGTTTAAAAACTTAAATAAAAATTAAAAAAAAAAACACTAAAAAAACACTAAAAAAACACTAAAAAACACTAATAAACTAAATAAACTTTAGTTTTTTATAAACTAAATAAACTAAATAAACTAAATAAACTAAACAAGCTAAATAAGCTAAATAAACTAAATAAACTAAACTAAATAAACTAAATAAACTAAATAAACTAAATAAACTAAATAAACTAAAAAAACTAAAAAAACTACATAAACTAAATATAGTTTTTTTGTTTTTTTAGTTTATTTAGTTTATTTAGCTTATTTAGCTTATTTAGCTAATTTGATTATTTAGTTTATTTAGTTTATTTAGTTTATTTAGTTTTTTTAGTTTATTTAGTTTATAAAAAACTAAAGTTTATTTAGTTTTTCAGTGTTTCTTTTTTAGTGTTTCTTTTTAGTGTTTTTTTTAGTGTTTTTTTTAGTGTTTTTTTTGTTTTTATTTTTTATTTTATAACCGTCACAGAGCAGCCGACCCAATTTTATGGGTTTACAACTGCTAATGTTCAACTCCGTTGCCTTGTAATTTCAGAAGACAAGGGAACTCCTGGATCGAGTATTGGGAGAAATGTTTGCTTCGTGGAGGGCTTTTTTTGATGGAGCTAACCCGCATTTGCGTTACTTGGAGAGGAAGACCAATAGAACCTCCTACGGTTAGCCTGGCGGCAAGGGGACTCTAACCCATGATCAGTCTACCACTGAGGATATTTTACCTCAGCACTGTGGTCGGTGCAAGCCACAACGTAGCGTTTCTAAAAAGTGCTTAAAGGTGCTTATTTTTGATTTTCTTTTCTGAAAGCCCTTAAAAGAGCTTTTCTCATTGGGTGTTATTTAAAAAGTGCTTAATTTTCCCCTCTCGAAAATGAGATTTTTCTTTTTCTTTACCATGTTAATTTTCGCCACGTTTTATGGAAAAGCGTGCTTTTCACATTGTTCGCGTGCTTTTCATATTGTACTATTTAACGTTTTCACAATATATTCACCCACAATCGATTTTGGCCTACCGTCGGCCAATAGCGTATGAAAGCTCCAATCATTTTACATGTTTGATGAAGCACTTGCGAGTTGGCATGTGCGTCTACTGAGCAGGGTTCGGTAAGATTATTGCTATCTCATGTGCAACTCTGCTGCATTTTGCAAGATATTCTCAATTTCAGGCTTCATTTTCCACCCTCTGATATCGAACAGTAAAATGTCTTGATCATTTTATAATGGCTAATATAACCAAGAAAAGAGTTCTTTGTCAGTTCAATTTGTAGTTATTTTATCATGATCTTGTAAAGTCTTTGAAAATTATTTTGCATTTTGTTAATGTATATAGTGCTTAAAAATATTTTTTGAGTCCTTAAAAAGTACTTTAAATGTGTTTATTTTTTGTTGAAAGATTTGGCTACGCACCCTGATAGCCGGATGCGAAATTCGTATCACCCAGCTATCTCTGGCATTCGAACCCGGGTCAATTCATTGGAAGGCGAACGCTTAAACGCTACCAAATGTACTATCAATTTTAGCGCATTTCCTACAGGTAGGGGCCCATGTTACTCATCCGTTTTTGTTCGACCCTATAGTAAGAATGAATACTGAACATTTTTATACTTTGTACCAGGGCTCGAAAAGTGTCCAAGTCTGCCCGTCTTCGGTGGTCAAAAATTCCCAGCGGACAACAAATTTCTCGAATCCGACGTCCGCGCGGACGTCGGATTCGAGAAATTTGTACTAATAAATTTTCCCGTTAATGTTCGTGATACATT
>NC_092215.1:1303290-1332682 GCF_043381705.1 Parasteatoda tepidariorum
TAAATGGAAAACCCCTTTCAGATTTCTGTGCAGAAACCTCTGTAAATCATTGGCTTGATTGTGGAACTGGCAAACGTCGTATTTGATTCCTTTAAAAACGCAGTACCCTCGGATAAATTGACATTCCAAATAACTTGACCTTTGTCATTTAATTTATTTTATAAAAAAAATAAATTATTTCATAAAAGAAATAAATTATTTCGTAAAAGAAATAAAATATTTCATAATTGAAATACTAGGTTTTACTATTAGTAACCTAGTATTTCTTTTATTACTGTATAATGTAATCCTAGTATTTGTAATCCTAGTCACTACTAATTCATTGCGCAATTTATATAAATGTTTGTAATAAAAAAGAGAAAATTATATTTTTATTTAATCAGAAGCTACGGGTTAGTTTCAAAGGAGGACGGGTGCATTGTTGGACAAGTCGTCCTCGGGGACGGGTAAAATTTCTGAGTTTTTTCGAGTCCTGCTTTATACTCTATAATGAATGCTACTAAACATATTCGTAAAATTTAAGTTCCATGTATTTTTATTTTTGGTACATGCAGATGTATAAAATATATAGATAGACATGGAATGGTGTGAGATACAGTAAATGCCTTAATAAGCAACGGAGCTAATAAGGTCGCTGGTAGATTTTTTTCCCTCCCTTTCTGCAGAACAAGAGTAATGAGAAATGGGGAGGAGGGGGATTGACAGCTTCGATAACGAGTGATAAGGATTATCTCTTTGCTTTTCTTTCTTTCTCTCTCATGGTATTAATTTATTGGAAAAATTATTTTCATTTCATATAAGATTCTGTTATTCAAGAAATACAAATTTCTCATTTATTTGTTATATTCTTGGGCACCGTTTTAAAACAAAAATCTTGAAGTTATATCCAAACTAAAGAATTTTTTTTTCAATATATTTGTTACTCTTATGAATTTTAACAGATTTTTAAAAAATATATATTTAAATTGTTATGTTTTTAGGCACCTTTTGAAGAAAGCCTTGAAGTATTATCCAAATTAAAAGTTCCTAGTTAGAATGCATATAAGTTCAGGAAGATTTTTTTCTTCAATATATTTGTAACTCTTATGCATTTTAATAGATTTTAAATAGTCGTAAGCGATCAATAGTTTTTTTTTTCCAATTCTTTCTTCTGCTCATACCTTATAATAACTTTAAACCAAATTTTATGCCAGTTCTTCTGAACAATAGCTTTGCTAGGAGATCGAATGATGGTAGTCATCCTGTATGTATCTAATTTCAATGGTTTTAATTTTAAAATTCTCCACTATTTTGTAATAAATGGCTTATTGCCGTACATCCACACACTTCAAGCGTAATTAGCCTGGATATGTTTAAAGGCTATAATAGCCTGGTTTTTTAGTAGTAATTAGTAAGGCGTTTTAAGTCCTGAAGTCTTATTGCAATAAACAAATAAAAAGCTGTTTAGAATAAACCTATTGTAAACAGATTTTTATAGATTTATTGCAATAAGCTTGATTGTTTACATCAATTAGCCA
Organism: Parasteatoda tepidariorum; assembly: GCF_043381705.1. Classification (NCBI taxonomy): domain Eukaryota; kingdom Metazoa; phylum Arthropoda; class Arachnida; order Araneae; family Theridiidae; genus Parasteatoda; species Parasteatoda tepidariorum. The sequence goes on from NC_092215.1 coordinate 1,304,808, forward strand.
ACAGGCATTAAGCTGATTTTAATAAATCTAAAAAATTACTGGCATGTTAGAACATACTAAAATTTATTTTAATTAGGTGGCGTATTTTAAAATCTTGCAGACATGTGCACGTCGTCTACGCTATAGACAGTGTTATATGTTTGCTATATAAGTATTTATATGCACCTTTCACAGAATATTACTCAAGCAATGCGTCAGACTGCGTCGTCTTTATTTAAATTACACCTACTTCTAGACGCATATATATTATATATTCAATATTTCGGTGCTTCATTGATTCCTTACCAAAGTTTCTTTAAGTGAGACTGCGAAATTGAGTTTCTTAAGGAGACAAAGGATCGATGTCAAAAATAGAGCATTTTTGTCGAAAACAGTTTGTTCTTTTCTCTCCCAGAATTGGAAATTTCTTGGCAGGGAATTTATTTTTCTTTGAAATTTATAGTTCTTATACTTGTCTAGAGATTTTTATTAACTTGGTAGACTCAATCTTTTCTGAATTATGAAAGTCAAATTAAAAACACATCACACAGCAAAATAACGCCCCTTTTATTTTTCATGCTCACTTTTTTGACTATTTTTTTTTTACCACGCATAAAAAGTTTAGAANATACTTGTGGATGGATAGATAATACCTTCCAGCTTTTTCACTCTTTCCGAAAGTAGATTTTCCAAGCGGTAGCAAAACAATTACAGAAAAACAACTTTTCTCAAAAATATATTTATACTTTGACCAGATTGTAGTAATTAGATTATAAAGATTACAAATAATTATTGATATAAATAAGTCCACTCCGTGAATCTCAATTCTTTCTCTGTTAACTACTTAATAATAGTAACGTAAGAAGTATTCAGAAAGAAACAGGAAAATTCTTTGTAAAGCGACCCAAATTACCGATAGTAATCTACTTCAAGACATTCTGCTGAAGCAAATCTCCAAAAACTGTCACCGTAGACCTACTGTGATTATCTGCCATTTATAAAAGTAGCAAGACAAAGATTTATTGAATTTCTACTAAAGGATAAAATAAATCCTATCCAAGAGCACTAAATTAAATTGAGACTCAAACGTAGAAGAAAGCTGGTTTCTAACTATTCGGCAACTTCAGAATCAATGAACGTGGATAAAAATTGCTCTGCTTACATTAATCACTGGGACATAGTATTGCGGAAGATTATCAGACTTGATAATAGCTTTTTGAAGAGATCGTGTTAGGCAAGGATTAAATTGTTTATCTACCTTTCCGTTTGCTATTTTTCAACTTCTTTTCCTTTTCTAGCCTTGAATAAGGGCTGGTAAAATAATTTTTCGGTCTTTAGTTGGACCGCAAAAGTTATCGAAATCGATTATAAGATTAATGAATGGTTTTACTTCAATGAATTTTCTATCTCATCTGTTTTAGGGAACTTAGTGATTGTGATTGTAGGTGATGATTTTATACATAGGTTTTGAGGTATGGATGGCATAATTTATGGAATAAATCATCTAAGGGTAAGTTTCAGTGAGTTTCCCTTTTTTTTTTTTTTTTTTCTTCTTAAGATCAATAACTCATTTTTAAAAGAAGAACACCTTATCCATTATTCCTATAGTAAATAATTATTCATTTAAATAAGTCCACTCCGCCTGTCTCAATTCTTTCTTTGCTAACTATTTAATAAAAGTAACATAAAAAGTATTCAAGGAGACAAGAAAATTCTTTGTTAAGCGACCCAAATTATCGATAGTAATTTACTTCTAGACATTCTGCTGATGCAAACTTCCAAAAAAAAAAAAAAACGTAACCGTAGACCTACTATGATGATCTGCTATTTATAAAAGTACCAAGAAAAAGATTTCTTGAATTATTACGGAAGGATAAAATGAAAATAAATCCAATCCAAGAACACTAAATTAAATTGAGTCTTAAATCTAGTAGAAAGCAGGTTTCGAACTACTCGGTAATTTCAAAATCAATGGACGTGGATAAAAATTACTTCTGCTTACATTAATCACTGATATTTAGTATTGCGGTAGATTATCAGACTTGATAATAGCTTTTTGACGAGATCGTGTTAGGCAAGGATTAAATTGTTTAACTACCTTTCCGTTTGCTATTTTTCAACTTCTTTTCTTTTGCTAGCCTTAAATAAAGGCTGTTAAAATAATTTTTCTGTCTTCGGTTGGACAGCAAAAGTTATCGTAATCAATTATAAGAGTAATGAGTGGTTTTACTTCGATGAATGTCCCATCGCAGCTGTTGCTGGGATATTAGCGACTGTGATTGTAGGTGATGATTTAATATATGGGTTGTGAGGTATGGGTGGTATAATTTAGTGAATAAATAATCTCATGGTAAGTTTCTATGAGTTTCTTCTTTCCCCTCAAGATCATTAACTCTTTTTTTCTTAAAGAAAAACCAACCTATTCATTATCACTATTAATATATTTATATTCAAATGAATTTTAAAAAAGGTATTTGATGGACAAAAATAATATACAAACCTCACAAGTGGTGATTAGAATTTTATAATACATTAAATTTAATTTTATCTATATAGTGGTTAAATTAATAGCCTCTATAAAAATATAAAGTTTCTATTATATTTAACCGATTTCAGACTAGTGTTGTGATAACACAACATTTTATTGTGATGTAAAAAGTATGTTGACGAGAAAAGTGATCCTCTTTGAGTTGACAGATGTGATATTTTCTTGTGTTGGCTACCACTTGACTTTTGAAATATCACATTTAAAACGTTTAGACCAAAGTAGGTATATTATACTCTTTAGATGTGACCGTACAACCAGCAGAGGCGGAGGCACTGCTTTATATGTCAAAAGAGGCTACAACTCCACACTATACAGTTAGAACAATTTGAATGGCTATGAAGAAGTTTCTATTGTAATCACACTTCAAAATAGCAGAAAAATTAAAATCACGAGCATGTACAACCCCCCCCCGGACACCCCATACAGGAAGACACTATAAAGGACTTATTTCCAATAAATGTAGAATCTATTGTGATTGGAGATCTTAACTCAAAACATATAAATTGGGGATGTGCAAAAACAAATGATAGTGGCAGGAAGCTAAGCATTCTAATCAATAAATTCAACTTAAATTTATTCGCTCCAGACGAACCAACCTACCATTCCAAAAATATCTCAATTTTAGATATTTTAATCACAAACTCCAAAACCCCCATTTCATTAGAAGTACTCCGCGAATTAAGCAGTGATCACTATCCAGTAATTGCTACTACCTGTTTTAATAAGGAAGAAAAAATCATCACTAGGAAGAAAACAGACTGGTTCTATACAAAAATATTCTAAACTTATCATATTTTAAGAAAATCCTAAATAACAAAGCCGATATTGAAGAAGATATTAAAAGCCTAACTACTGACTTAAATAATGCGTACTCAGAAGCTACAGAAGAAATCAAAGTTCGAACAGATTATAAATTTATCCCGAAATCTATCAAGGAGCAAATCAAAACCAAAAATAGATTGAGAAAAGAATATCAACGAACAAATAACCCTACCATAAAAACAGAAATAAATAGACTCCAAAAAATTATCAACAAAAACCTAACCAAATACAGGCAAGACATATGGAACGAGAAAGTTATCGGATTAAATACTAGTGATAACTCCGTATGGAAGATGATAAAATAACTGAAATCGAATAAAACCACAAATATGCCGCTGAACAGCAAAAATGAACAAATTTATTCTGACAAAGAGAAAACTGAAATTTTCGCTAATAGTATTGAAGAACAATACTATTCTCTCCAAAAAAAAAAACTCCAAACGATATTAGCTCGGATCAGCAAATTATATCCTTTTATAACAACTACTTCAGTAACAATCAATACAGTAATCAAATGAATCCTACGGATACTGAAGAAATAAATAATATCATTAAAAAGCTCAATAAAAAGAAAGCCCCTGGATACGATAAAATTACAAATTCAATGATAAAGAACCTACCCCCCCCCCCCNAAGGTGTCCACTTACATATTCGGTTACTAATTTTTATTTGTTTAAACAAAATTACTTTGTTACAATATAGTATTCTAATACCAAAAAAAGTACTTGCGTGGCGTGAAAATATCTTTTGCGATGTAACTCTTTCAAAAGTACATAAAAATGGTTGCCATCAGGGGTGTACATGTAGATTTGCTAAATGCACCTTGTGCGCCACCTAGGAACCAAATCTAGAACCCGACACTCGAGATTTTTGCTCTGTTACAATCGTACCCTGTTACAATTGACCCCACTCTCCCCTACTTAATCGACTATATCCACTACCAAGTTTCCTCCCAGAGGAACAATTTGGATTTCGGAAAAATCTCTCAACAACCAAACAATTGATCAGAATTATTGAATTTATAAGCGAGGGTTTCTTTAAAAAGTAAGCCACTGCCTTACTCATGTTGGACGTCGCAAAGGCGTTCGACAGAGCACTGGGCAAATCTACAAAATAATTCGGTAAAATATTCCAGACGACTTCATCCACATCATTAACGATTACCTAACAAATAGGTCATTTCAAATAAAAATCAATGACTATTTCTCAACAAATAGAACAATTCAAGCTGGTGTGCCGCAAGGATCTATACTGGGACCAGTACTTATTTACTGCTCGGACTTCCCTGTGAAAAGGGGAGATCTAAATTTTCAAACGTCATTGCAAGCAGATGATACTGCGATCCTCAGCAGGTCACTTAATGCTAATAACGCAATCAAAAGGCTTCAAAATAATATAGCTGACATTGAAATCTGGTGCAGCAAATGGAAAGTCTGGATAAACAGCACGAAATCGAATCTAATAATTATTCGCAAGACCTACAAAAAGAAAATAATCAATTATGAAAAAATCATTTTATTTAATGAGGAAGTACCCAAAGTCGACAAGGCTAATTATCTAGGCATCATTATAAATTGCTCACTAAACTGGAAATTTCAAGTATCAAACATCCTGAGAAAAGCAGAAGCAGCTTATCAAGCCCTTAAACCAATCCTAAACAAAGATAGCAAATTGGCTTTACACACCAAAAGGCATATACAGTGGAGCATCGTTTATACGACGCCGAAGGGACCACCGAAAAACGTCGTATAAACGATAAAGTCGCATAATCGATTTTTACTTCTAAAACTGAAACTAACTCTGTGTACGGCAACGTGTTGATTTATTTAAATTTCTAAATTAGACGAAGCAAAACAAGCAAATAAAGAAAAATTGCAGTGAGCAATTTGAATGTATGTTACCTTTAATTATATTTTCTTGCTATTAGTCTCTACAATGCTTTGAATAGCGAGTTGAACTTACTGCTTTCTATGATGCAATTTTAGATTTCTAATAACGGCCAAATCTAATGGCTGAAACGCACTTGTGCAATTTGCAGGAAAAAAGAGACCTTTTACTTTTTCCAAAATAATTAGTATCCGATGGGTGGGCTGGACATTGGTCGATGAATTGCAAAATTTTTCGTTTTTGCCTCTTCATAACATTGTCTAGTTTTTTCAGTCATCTAGTAAAAATTACGGTCGTCATCAAAGCATTTTTGTTGGCACCCTTTTCTGTATCATTCATGTTGGCAAATTCCGCCCTTTCTTAAAATACACAAGAAAAAAATAAAAAAATTAAATAAACGTGAGCAAAATCTAAAAACCGACGTATCAACGTCGTATAAATGTAAACGTTAAATAAGTGATCGTCGTATAAACGATGCTCTACTGTATATCTGATGTGTATCAGACCGATACTCTGCTGTGCATCCCCGGCCTGGGGGACTCTCTCAAACGCCCAACAAAAAAGACTAAGGACATTTGAACATGAAGTTATGAGAAGAATCACAGGGGCTCCCTGGTTTGTTCGAAATAACACACTTTACAACGATCTTAAAATAGACAAAATCGATGAATACCTATACAAACTCAATGCTACCTTTTTTAAAGATGCAAAAAATTGCTCTACATGCGATTTTAACAAGCTATTAGACATTGATTTTATCGAAAACAATAGAAACTTCTGCCCGATCACCGCTTTTTTCCGGAGCGACTACGTTTCCATCTAGGCATTTCCGTTAATCTTTCTGGACAAACTCTGCAACAATGAAGCCCGGCTACCGGGGGGAGGCGAGGGAGTGCAGAGGGAGTCCTCCCCATTTGTAAATATCCTTTCTTTTGTAAATATCTTATTGTTTTTATTATCTTATGCACTATTTGCGACTTATATTATATTTAACCCAGATTTGATTTCCCAATCGTATTTATATGCGATTTAACAAATGTTAAGTACCGCACCTCCCTTCCTTTTACCTAAACTCGATGAAGGAGCTGCCTAGGATAGGCACTCCTAAAATACTTGAATAGTTAGTTTGTAGGTATATTATATCCGGTATTAGTTATTGATTTTGATTATTTGAGAACTTCCTTGTTCGATCCACTACTCGATTCGATTCGATCCACTACTTGTAAATATTCATTTTTCCAAATACTATATTATATTATTCAGATTTTTTTTTTTGTCTATAGTTCACATTATTATACCTTAACTCACGTAGAATCTGATAAAATTATTAGTCACTAGATGGCGTCTGATAATGTAAATGTAATATAGATTTATTTAAGAACTCAATAAAGGCAGGTGTAAGCCTAATGTGACAAAATAAATTTTTGTTATTCTTTTGAAACGAGAGCTGAACACTGGTGCAAGAAACCCGAGAAACCGATTGAAAAGGTGAGCGTTTGATTTACTTACTTGTAAATATATTGAATCGACATTGATATAAAATGGAAAAATATACTGCATAAATAGAACAGCTGTTACTAAACTCATAAATAAAATTGATACTATGTTAATTAATACAGACTCAAAGGTTGAGGTCATTATCGATTGTTTTGATCTATTATCTGAAAAAGAAAAAGACTTGAATGAACTGAATGCAAAATTTTTTGATTTAACGAAAACCGAAGATTTGGAAACGTTAATTAACTTCCTTTCAAAATTATGAAGAGAACACATTACTGTGTAAAAATAAATTAAATAGAGCTAAAACAAAACTAACCTCTACGCAATTGGAATCTAATAACGCCTCATCCATAAACATTAATGATGAAGAAAATTCAACAACATTAAATTGCCGTTCTTAATTATTGAACAATTTGATGGTGATACAATTAAATGGCCTGAATTTTGGGCAAGATTTAGGATTTCCATTCATGAAAATAATTCATTGTCTAAAGTAGAGAAATTTCTTATTTGAAATCGTATTTGACCAAAGATGGCGAAAGAACGATTACTGGTTTATTAACAACAGATGAAAATTATGATTGAGCAATTAAAATATTAGAAGAAAGGTTCTGGCGTAAGGAATTAATTATCGACAGACATACACTACGCTGTTGCATATGGCGCCATGTCGCAGTTCAAGAGATGTGGTTTCGCTGAGGAATATTCATGATATTTGTGATTTACCAATTAATTCATTGAAAAGACTTGGTATTGAACCAGATAGTTATGGAACACTTTTGTTTCCAATTTTGATCAAGGCACTTCCGAATAATATTATTTTATTATTTACACGAAATCACAGTTCAGATAAAAATAAAATCAGCGATTTATTAACATTTTTGAAAACAGAAGTTGAATCTCGCAAGGGCACATATTTTTTGGCGGAAACGCAGGGCGAAAGTAATAAAATAAAAAAATTTGTTAAACCGCAAGAGCATAGGCTGAATAAATTTAATAGTTGCTTCGATAATAAGGATAAAAGACAAAGTAATGCCATTTTGAATGCTACAACTGAAAATTTTTGTATTTTTCGTGATAAATTAGGAAATCATGTATCTGATAATTGCAAGTGCTATAATTTAAATCAAGAGAAAAATTTGTTAGAGCAAAAAGGAAGATGTTTTTCTTGTTATAAAAAATATCATTTATAACGAAATCGTCATGCAAATGTAGAATGTACTAATAGATCATAGAAAGGGTTTATGTGATAAAATTGATTCGACAGAAAATAATAATTCCCAAATGAGTGCTATTGATACAAATATTGTTGCTACCTTGGTTATTCCTGCTCTTAAAAATGAAACAAATGATAAAACTAATCTTATGTCAACATTTAAAGCTGTTATTGTTACCTCTAATGAAAAACTTACAGTTCGGTGTTCATTAGATTCAGGCAGTGAAAGAACATTTATCCATAGACAAGTTAGCAATAAATGAATTTTACTCATAGTTGGAAAAGAGACAATTAATTTAAATACATTTGGCGGCACAGATTCAATTAACTATGTTAGATCTAAATTTCGATTCAAATTGTATTAAGTTGATGATACGAATAAATTTGTTATGATTGATGCTTTAGAAATCTCCAAAATTTGTGGCGCATTCATTGAAGCTCCTGGTAAAGAATTCAGTAAGCAAATTGATTATTTAAACATTAGACTTTCAGACTGTGGAGATCATCCACAAAAATTAGATATTTTAACTGGATCAAACTACTTTTTGAAAATAGTGACTTTAAAAACGAAACGCTTAAGTTCTTCTTTGATGTTAATCGAAACTCAAATGAGATGGGCCGTTCAGGGTCCAGTTTCCCAAATCCCCTTAATAAATGAATTAAAATCAGTTAATGTTTTGAATGCCATTATTTCTAAGGTCATAGAGAGGATAATTTAGCATCAAATTATATTAAATCCCTTTGGGAACCGGAATCGATCGGCATTAAGGATGAAACTTCTAATAAAAGTATTTCCAATAATGAAGCCTATAAAAATTTAAAGTCAAATTTAAATGTTAAGGATAACAAGTATGAAGTTAATCCTCCTTGGAAACACGATAGTGCTAATTTGAATGACAATTATTTTAATGCCGAAAAAAGATTACGTTCCTTGATTGGTAGATGCATTAAAGATCCCATTTGTATACGGATTATAATGAAGTTATAGAATAATATTTAGGATTAGGAATTGTTGAAACTGCCGCTGGTAAAAATTATAAAACTGAGAAACTTGTCTACTACTTACCCTATCATCCTAAGATTGGAAAGGATAAAAACACAACTAAACTAAGAATTGTTTTTGACGTTTCGTCACATCCTCCGAAATCCCCATCATTAAATGATTTGTTGCATTCTGGACCAAACTTAAATCCTGACTTATTAAATCCCATTCTTAAGTTTAGACTCAACTACATAGCATTCATCGTTGTCATCGATAAGGCATTTTTGATGATTTCACCTAATGAGATTGATCGAGAAGTTGTGCAATTTTTATGGGTAGACAAGTTATCAGAAAATTTATCTGAAATTCAACCAAGTATTCTTTGCGTGAAGCGTGTTTTGTTTGATGTTACATCCAGTCCTTTCCTTTTAGTGAGTGCGATAAAGTTGCACGTAGAAAAATATTGCTATAAATACCCTGAAGCATGTAACATATTTAATGATGCTATGTAGATGAACTTATATCAAGGTGTTCGAATGATGAAGAAGCGCTTAAGATATCGAAAGAAGCCAATCTAATTATGGATGAAGCTGTCATGAAACTTATGAAAGGGAAGAGCAATTCTCCGAAACTAGAGAAATTGTGGGAAAATTCCGAAAGTGAATTTAATCCAAGAGAAATTCAGAATCATTATGAAACAATTTTAATAAAGGTTATGGGATATATTTGGCATAGATACAAGGATAATTTTAAATTTGAGGTAACTAATCTCATCCAATTTATAAAGAACTCTGATAAAACAAAAATAACACTTATTCGATCTTCTGGAAGAATTTTTGATCCTATTGGATTTTCATCGCCTTTTACAATGCGGTTGAAAACACTTTTCCAAGAACTTTGGGAAAAAAGAATACACTGGGATGAGGAGCTACCAGTCGATATAGCTCACCAATGGGATACTTGGTTTGAAGAATTACCTTTGGTTAACAGTCTCAAAATTTCAAGTTATTATTTTGATTCAACTTTAATCGAAGATATGAAATCCATCCAAATTCATTGTTTCACAGACAGTAGTGAAATTGCCTATGGAGCCGTAATCTACTTAGGGTTTACAGACACCAATAATGACATCAGTGTAAAGTTTCTTTTATCTAAAGGTAGATTAGCACCGCTGAAGAAATTGACGATTCCCAGGCTTGAACTAAGTGCTGCTTTAATAGGTGCTAGATTAATTTCTCATATCAAACCAGTTTTTCAAAATATACATGTTAATATCAGCTATCATTGCTAGACTGATTCAAGCATTGCACTCTTTGGATTAGGGATTCGTCTTCAAGGTGGAAGCCAACCTGGCCAACAGAGTGCGAGAAATTCAATCTTTGACTGACTCAGGAATTTGGCATCATTTTCCTGGTCAAACAAATCCAGCCGACATCATTACCAGAAGTAGAAAGTTATCAGAACTGATTACCAGTGATTTATGGTGGTCTGGTCCTGAGTGGTTGCACAGAGAAGAAAATTGGCCTCATGCTCCATATATTGTTTCAGATAGCGATAACTTTACTCTTGATTTAGACACCCTTAAATCTTACGTTTCTCTCTTAATTTTTGCTGAGGAAAATCTCGTTGATTTAAAACTGTTTAGGACTCTAAATAAAACTATCAGAGTAACAGCATGGATAAAACGATTTGTACACAATTTAAAAATGAAAACTAAGAGTACTGAGTTTTTGAATTCCTCTGAAATGTCTGAAGCAGAAACCTTCTGGATAACTCGTGTTCAAGAATCAGCCCTAAAACTTGTGGTAGGTAAGTACACTTGTGGTAGGTAAAGTACTTATCAATGATTCCCGGATGAAATTTTTTGATCCCTTTCTGGACGATAATGGTGCAATAAGAGTCCGGGGGCGATTACAATTTGCAGAAATAACAGAAGATGAAAGACATCCAAATTTATTGCCTTATGATAGCTAACTTTCAGCTCTTATTGCTCTCATTAAGTCGTGCCAGGAAAGATTGTGGATTAACGGCTACTTTAGCGCAGTTAAGATCTAACTATTACATCATAAAGGCGCGAAAATTGACGAAGAAAATATTGAATAATTGTCTAATTTGCAAAAGAGACAAAGTTAAGGCATTTTTGGAAAGAACTGCTCCACTTCCTGCTGATAGAATGAACATGTGCGCAGCATTTGATGTTACCGGTATAGAATTTGCCGGACCCCAGTTTATCAAAGAACTTGGTTCTTCCAAAAAGGCCTGCATTTGTTTATTTACCTGGGTTTCAGTTCGATCAATTCATTTGGAACTTGTATCTGATTTAACAACTCAAACTTTTATATTGGCTTTCAAGAGATTTATTGGCAGTAGAGGACTTTGCAGAACTGTTTATTCCGATAATGCTGCTACATTTAAAAAGGCCGATAAAGAATTGCAGCGATGGTTAAACAAGAAATCTGAATTACAGGAATATTTTAGCTCTCAAAAGATCGAATGGAAATATATTGCTCCCCTTGCCTCCCGGTGGAGGGATATTGGGAGCGAATGGTGAGAAGTGTAAAATCATGTTTTAAGGAAGATAATAGGAAAAGCCTTGTTTACATATGAAGAGTTGACAACTGTCCTAGTCAAGATTGAAGCAATACTCAATTCTCGACCTTTGACTTACACATATGATAATTTGAAACCTACTCCATTGACTCCTGCTCATTTCCTCGACTTACCACTTTGTCATCAAAGAACTGTCATCCTGAAAGAACTGATTTTCGAAAAAGACTAAAATATGAACAAACTTAGATTGAAAATTTTTGGAAAAGCTGGAAACAGCAATATTTACTCGAACTGGATTCAAATCATATGATTTCTCTTACTAATGGTTGCAACATAAAAATTAATGATATTGTTCTTTCAGGTGGAAGAAAAGAACCGAGACAAGTCTGGCAATTAGGTAAGGTAATAAAGATATATCCAGAACGTGATGGTCATATAAGAGCTTGTGCCATAAAAACTCCCCGTGGAGTTATTTACCTTCCATTGCAGTTGCTGTATAATTTAGAAATTACTTAATGTTTTTTTTTCCTTTTGCATATTAATAATACATATTTGGTAAATGCTTTAGTGAAATTGTATTAAAATTCATAAAATAGAAAATTTTATTAATTCAAGAAAATGTTGTTAAATATAATTTTTCAATTAAGTAATTTGAAATTAATTTTCATTGTATTTTACATTCGCTATTGTTAGCTAGAATTGATAATTTGGAATAACAATTTGAAATTAAATGAACTTTTCAGTTCATTTGAGGGGAAGAGTGCAGAAGCTGATAAAATTATTAGCCACTAGATGGCGTCTTATAATGAAAATGTAATATAGATTGATATAAGAATTCAATGACGACAGATGTAAGCCTAATGTACCAAAATAAATTTTGTTATTGTTTTGAAATGAGAGTTCATCTTTGAACTTTACTACTCAGACTTAATTCATTCGTTGCTTATGGCAAAAAAACTTAGTTGAAGAGGCAGGTGCCCTTATGCAAACACCTTGAAATTGAAGCTTTAAAAGGCATATTTATTTGAATAAGTTAAAGTCCTTCGTGGAGCTGGGATTTAGACATCTTCTAACCCCAGGCATAGATAGGTATATTTAGATTATTAATATATATTATCGTATTGCTTGTAAAAAACTTTCAAACGAATGCAGTTTCCTAATGGGCTAATTTGAAAGTGTATTTTACTCATACCAACGATCTCTCATTTAAGTTGAAATGAATTATAATAGAAAAAATTTAGGTACAAAAATCGTAATTTAATTACTTAAGTTTGAATGGTATGCAGTCATGAAAGTCTTACTTTCGATAGAGAAATCAAGTTAAAATTGAAACAGCATAAGTATCACATTTTTACTTTTGCAATTTCCAAATCGACAACTGAAATTGTGCTAGCTGCAAGAATGAGCTCCTAAACTTTTACAGCAATTTTTATTTATTTATTTAAATAAAAGTTGCGTCTAAATTCATTCGTGATTCATATAGTCCTGAGAGAATTGATACATACGTGATAAACACAACTGAAAGAAGAAAAAAACTTAACGAACATACTAATTGAGTTAAAAAATTTCGGTGCATTGTTGCAATCATTTTTGGTGTTGAGATAAACTAAAACGTTTTTTCAATCTATGTAGTTATTACATTCCTTATTTGCTTTTTAACAGTTACAGTTTTATTTATTTATGTATTAATGTTTTGTTTATTTANCACTGTACCCCATTTCAAGTGACCCAGTGTGCCCCACATGTACCATTTTAGTATATTTCACCTCAAACTTTTGCTCTTCAAAATATTCATTTAAATAAAATATCATACGAAATGAGATCAGTTAGACTATATAAACATACCACATAACTCATATTTCATTGAAAAATTTAAAGTGTAATAACAAAAAGTCTTACTTACTTCAAATTTCCTGCAGAGGATCAGAAAATAAAATGACTCTTTCTTCCCACCACAATCAAATTGAGCTGTTTACCTTTTTCCACAGAGTAGAGTTGCTTCGTGCCTACTTTACAAAATTTTTTCTTCTGAAAACAATTTACTGAAACAAAAATATCTTCACAGACCCACTGTACCTCCTGACCCACTGTACCCCCTTCTCCCCTAGTTATTACATTCCTTATTTGCTTTTTAACAGTTACAGTTTTATTTATTTATGCATTAATTTTTTGTTTATTTATTTACTGATAACGCATATTTTCATGCGCATTAGAATCAATTTATGCAAAAATATATAGTATAAAAATACACACATTTTTAGTAACATATTCGTAAATTTTCTAATTTTTTCTAAAGTTTATAATTTTTCACGTTTATTAAAAATGTAATTACTTAAAAATGTAATTAGTTTGCATAAACATCAGAAATAGTGCAACTATACACCAAAATTTTTCGCAGTAGATGTGCCTATTTTAACTCATTCAGGGAAAAAATCCACCGCATTTTCAAAAGAAAAACATTTTATAACAATGTATTAGGTCTTCCAAAAAATTGTGTCCACGACAGTAAAGCAATGCTTTTTTTAAGTTGTAGGGTATTTACACTTTAACACTATTTAAGCATAGAATTTGCCTGTAAATTGAAATAAGTAGGAATCTTTATTTCACTGATAGTAAATCTATTTGTATATAAATAGATATTTAATTATTTTGTAGCATCACTATTATTCTTTTAATTATAATAGTTTATTACACCTAGTGGCGCATAAATCTTTATTTTGTAGCTTTACAATTAATCTTTTAATTAGACTAGTTTATTATACCTACTGATGTATAACATCTACTGATCAGTGATTATTAAGACTTCCAGCGATCATAATGTTTCAAAATTATCAAGACGATATTTTAGAATTCTACTTCAGGTAGAAAAAAAGTGTTTTTTAACTATATTTTGCTCATTATTTCATAAATTTGTGTTCCATGTTGTTCAAATTTTACCTTGTTACGATGATTAATGACATGTTAACGCTACGATTAACATTTTTATTGGTTTTATCTACTAAAAAAATAAAGAACAGTTTACTTATTAAGAATTTTAAGGCAGTCCATACATCGGTTTTCGAAGTTTTATATAAATTCCTTCAGAGACGAAGTAAATTAAAGTCTATTACATTTTTTGAGATAGAAGATTCGAACGAACTCATCACAACATCCGATTAGTTTTCTTTTTCCCTTGGAAAAATCCCCCTTTTGCGCTAAAGGAGGGATTCATAAATTATTTCAAGGCTAGAGGTTTAACGCTTACACATTTTCCCTACCACGGAATGGTATTAAATGTCAGGAATAGCAACCACCCGATAAAACTGCTAATTAAAATTTATCGATTTCTCTAGCTCATTAATCTTTTTCCCGCCAAAAATTTGCGCCAGAAGAGGAAAGGGGAAAAAAAGTTTGCAAGGGTTGGTTGAGAAAGGAAAAGCTTTGAATAAAAAAAAAATAAAGAGAAAGAAAAGGAGAGCGAAAGGAGTAGTGGTTAAAGAAGTTTCCACCAAGAGCTTCGCTAACTCTAGTCCAACTCTTTTTTGAGAAGCTGATTTTTCCACCCTCAACGAACGGTTCAAAATTTTCGTCTAGCCTCAAAATGTACGCTGAATTCGGAAATTAAAGACTTGGCTAAAGTTGTCCGTGGGAAAGCTCACATGTGGGGCACACCCTACCCCACCGACCAAATAGAAAGGGGAGTTATTTCCAGGCCGTGCGTGATTTCTGTAGACAATACTGTGGAAGTAGGCAACATAATTGTGTGGCTATGCTTTTCGCACTCTGTTCCAGGCACTGTGCTTTGTCGTCGCACGAATACATGAAACCTCATACATTATTACAGTATGTACCCACCCTCCCTTCGTCAAACGAAACTCGTGCGTGGAGTCGCATAGGTTGAATTTTTTTTCGTAATATTTTTTCAAGAGGTAAAAGTTTTGACTTTCATTTTTGTATTTGCTTAAAAGTTTTGAGCTCTTAGAACAAAGTGAAAATATTTTAAGAACTAGTTCTCAAAAATCTCCTTTAATCCATTTGTGTCCTTTAATTCATTTGAAACTACATCAAGTTTAAATATAAATTGCTTGCAGATCTGAAATAGTTCTTTGCTTAGGATTGTAAAATTAATTAGTATATCACTACCTCTACAAAGAATCATAACCGTATAAAATAGCGAAGGGTTCCTGTTAGTTTCGTTTAATTTTAACTGATGAGTGCTCAGTCTTGTCCTGTCTTGTGGTTCATGCTGGGCACTTTATCCCATCCGTCATGAAATATTTATTCCTTGCAGGAATTCTTTATTGTTAGCAGTCTTTGGTGGTTGCTGATAAGAGATTCAAGCAATAAATAAAAACAAATGCAAATAAAAGGAGCAACTTGATCTAAACTATGTGTGCTTGAAATTTTTAGTTGTGAATGCAGATGAGTGTTGATGGTCAGCGTGGGGATACGCTTGATTTATTAGTTTCAAATGTCGAACTTTACTTCAAAATTGTAGTTGTAGAGGTTGAAGTTGGATTATTGGATCTGCAGTTGAATCTGCGGATATGATTGAGTTCAGATTTTATTTAAAGCTATCATTTATTTTGAACTATTAATGTTTATCGATTAAAAGTGGTCCTTAAATGAAAAACGCTTTCTTGTATGAAAAAAGGGAAATACATATTAGTTAATATGAAATAAATATCTCTTCTGTGAATAATTGAAGATGTCCTACCATTTAAGGATTAAAGGAACACTGCATTTAAACTTCTGATTTAATTAGAAATACTTATATGCATAATATGTTACGATAGACAAAACTATTGCTGTCAACTTTAAGGGTCGTCTAGAAAGATTTCACAAAATGGTAGTAAAATAATAACTAAAGTAGAAAATAGTTTCTAAAATTTAAGTTGCTTCACCACCAGCAAAGATCATATAAATGAATAAATCTTATTTACAAGAGTTAGAATTTCTTGATGGCATCCTTTAAAATGGACAGTTTTTCTTTTAAAAAATAGTAAAAAGTGGTTGCGTGAGCATTTTATTATTATGATATATTTTGCAGAAACAATACAGATCTGTTTAATAATTGCCAATTTGTACGATCATCCTTAGTGGTTGGAGCATTTAGTTTATTATCTAGCCTTAAATAATTCTTTTTTTCTTTTTTTACCTACCAGGATAAATTCCATATTCAAACTCATCTAAATAAGATAAATTCTTTTTAGAGTTATGGTTTAACTTAGTGACGAAGTAGCTTAGATTTTAGAAAACACTTTCTACTTGAATTATTATTTTACCTCCGTTTTTTGTAACCGTAGTTCGTTGAACAGTCGACCCAATTCTGCCTTTACGACTACTAATGTTCAACTCCGTAGCTTTGAAATATTAACCCAATACAGAAGATGAGGGAACTCTTGAAACTAACCTGCATTTGCGTTGCATGGAGAGGAAAATCACGAAAACCTCCCATGGTTAGCCTGGCGGAAAGGGGACTCTACCCCATGATCCGTCTACCATCGAGGATATTTTTCGTAGGCCCTGTGATCTTCGCAAACCGGGTGCGAAATTTAATCGGCCAGCCATAGCTGAGATTTAAACTCGTTTGACCTCATTGAAAGACGAGCGCTCTATTCCCTGAGCCACCACGACTCTTATTTCCATTTTGTGAAATTTCTCCAAACGACCTTACAAGTTTGCAGCTATAGTTTTATCTACTATAATATGTAATAAATTTTTTTTCCAAAGTCCACCCAATTGACATTCCTCATTCAGGTATCAGTTGGACAGATTTGTTGACTACTCATTTAGGCGCACCATATTAGGTGGACCAACGTTACCCCAACAGTAAGGACAGATAGTACCGAGAGCACTCATGCCTTCCTCAATTATTCACAGTGTTCAATTATTCACAATTTGTCTTAACTAATATCTATGACCACCTTTCTCATACAAGCGTTTTTCATTTAATGACCTCTTTTTGTAGCTGAACATTAGTCGGTAAAACAGAAATAACAGGAACTTAATGAATCCCTTTTTCCTTTTACGTGTTTCCTAGTTAAGATAATTAGTTGAGATTAATTGATTTTATAATTATAAGCAGGTTCCATTTTAAATCAGGGATAACTTAATATTTGAACACGCTTTCAAATGCATTGTAACTTACATACTTACTAGTTAATATTTTAAAGAGGAATTTTAAGAAAAATCTTTGCACCAATTCAAATTAGCAATTCACAGTGGAGCAATAAACTTGACCATCTAATTGTACAAAGAAGCATTTGATTCATAAAGTTGAGAAGCTTGGCATGTTAGAGCCATACAAAAAGAATGAATAAAAATATAGGTCTGACAAACTTAACTACAACAACCGAACATAAAAACATAGCAGCACATGCAGCAGATCTTTTTTTTATTTAACTTTCTTACACTTAAGTCCCCTCTGCAGAGGATCAATACTGTGATGGCATGTCTTCGGATCATCCTCAGGGATATTTCCCACACCGTCACCAATAGCCTATTATACAGTTTTAGTGTGATGTAAATGAACTACAACTTCTTACAATTTAGTTTAATGACCGTGGTAGCCCAGTGATTAGAGAATCAGCTCCTGCTCCGGAGGATCCAGAGTTCGATCCTCGACGCTGCTAAGACCCACCAAATACTTACGATATACGTACTTGTAAAATATGTTGAGTGCTGTAGTCGGTCGCTGAGCAATGCCATGGGTAGAAGGATCAGGAGAAAATTTTCCTCCCCTTTAGACTTATGTCTAAATTGAGGAAATGGCTTCACGAATGAGAGGTGCTGCCATATATCGTAAACTTTTAAGCTAAGACATACTTTCAGTGAAGTTGCGGAAAAGTTGACAGCTCTTCTTAATAGTTAAGTGCAATCAAAATTACATTGTGATTGCACTGTAAATGAATGCTCTATGGCAAAAATGAGAATGTTGGTTTAATAATATTTTCATCAGTACTTTTAACTCTTGAGTCAAAATTACTCAACTGTAACGAGAAAAATGGAAATTTAATGCTTTTTTTAATGAAACTATATGTAATAAATAGTATTTTATGTGTTTAGGTCATGGGATAAATTATTTTCTAAAAAATCTAATTCCTAAGAGGAAGGGTAGTTTTTTTTTTGCACTTTTTTGCTAAAAAATACTATCTCGAGAATCATTAAAAGAAATTTAACAAAAAATTTGAGTACTAGGCGAAATAGTTTAAAATTTTTGAAAGGAATACGAGCATCGTGAAATGTTATAAATAAAACATAACACTACAAAGAAATATTCTTAATTCCAGTAACTTAAACGAACAGAAGTTAGAATATGTTTTGACACTTATTTGGTTACCCATGAGAAAATAAATTCAAATATTTTTTATGGGGGATGGTGACAGTCAAGATGAAGAACATATTTTGACCATTTGATTTCCAATATTTTATTTCTGGAACATTTCTTTTTTTCAAAAGATAATAGTAATATAGTGATTCAATTATTTCATAATTAGCATCGATAAACAAAAATAAATAAATTCGAATATTCGTATCCTCCAAAATATTTTAATAATACTAAAATTCAGATTTTGTTTTAAAGTCTTGCTCTTGTTATAATTTTAAATTAAACTGTTGACAGAATGAATATATTATCTAATTTAAGTACACCACTTTATTCATGAAGTCGCTTACTGTTACAAAATGAGAATTCAGTGAATAAACGCTAATTTAAAGATATAACACAATTATTTTACTGTTAGATTTTATCTCACAGAAACTAAACATACCACCGATAAACTATGATACACAGTAGAGTCGCAATAGCTCGGGGGATAGAGCATTCTCTTCCCATTGAGGTCACACTGGTTCGAATCTCAGTAATTGCTGGTTGATACGAATTCTGCTCTCGGCTGGCACCGACCACAGTTCTCCCGTAAATTATCTTCAGTGGTAGACGGATCATGGCTTAGAATTCCTTTGCTGTCAGGCTAACGTGCGAGGTTTTCGCTGTTTTTCTCTCCGTGTAACGCAAATGCGAGTTACTTCCATTCAAAAGTCCTCCACGAAGGCTAGTTCGTCCAAATGCTTAATCCAGGAGTTATATTCCGGTTTTGACAAGGCTACGAAGTTAAACATTGCTAGTCGTAAACTCAGAATTAGATCAGATATTCACCACCGGTTATAAAATTTAATAATAATATATATATAGTAAAATAAAGCTGATATATAGTTTAGAAAGATCTGTAGATGTCCATGTAAATTTATTTATGATTTCATTTTTTACATTGACTTCTATATTCAATAATATATTTTCACCAGAATATTTGTGTCATTTCTAAGTTGCGAACCGACCATTGTCATCTCTTCAAATGTTCCCTTTTTCCTTTTAATGTAGATCTCTATTAATTCTTTTTAAGCCCTAATGAGATATATCAACTGTAGTTTGAATCCGGGGGGGCAAGCCTTGGAAAAAAGGCTTGAAGCTTTTTTAGACTGTAATTAGCACGTTTTATTCTGATTTTTATGCCCTCAATTTTTTTTCCGGCCTGAAACTTTTTTCAAAAGCTTTTGCTTCAAAAAGATCTCCTCTTGTTTCCCCCCTTTTCCCGTTTTTTTCCCTATCCTTTTTCATCGCCCCGGTTCCTTTCGGCACATTTAACTCTTGTTTTTCACTTTCAGTTCATTTCTCATGTGGTTAAAGACACGGTCTTGTCATTGCCGATCGCCCGTTTTGCAATGAAGCACCACCGTTGCTTTCTTTCTTCTTCTTCTTTTTTTTTTTAACCTTCTTTTGAATCTTTACAATGAAAGAAAAAAAAAGAATCGAAAGAGAATGAAAATAAAGTAAGAAGAGAAGAAAGAAAGAGTTAGATGCGGGGAAAAAAGCAAGCAAAAACGGACACACATATCGCAGCCTCGAGATAGAAAAATAAAATCCGCAAAATTCTGGAAGAAACGTGGAAATAAAAAGAGAGAAGATTCAAACTAAAAAGGAAAAAAAAAAGAGATAAAAAAAGTTACAGTAAAGAAGAAAATAATAATAAAGGGTAGGATTCAGAAAAAGTATATAAGAATCTTACATGGGGATTATACTGTAAAAAACTATACACGCAATCTTACCTTAGTTTTTCTTTCGTAACGCGGTACTAAACATTGTTTTTTTTATATTCTCGAATAAAGCTAAAATAATGGTTAAGAAAAAAATGACTTATACATAAAATAAAAATGACAGCATCAATGACCCAAATGGACAAAAATAACTTAACGACTTTCATTTTTTTTTATTTATTTGTTCAGTATTTATAATTTGATTAGTGATCCGAAGCTAAACTAATGAAGAAAACAGAAACTATTATAATTAGAAACACGCAAATTACGCATCGAAACTTTGTTACAAGTTTAATGTTATTTAGCATTTAAAATTAACTACTTTTTCTTGAATTGTTTACTTTTTCACCATTAATTTGTTTGTTTTTCGTACACTAATTTTACTTGCATCATGAAATTAATGATTCTTAAATGCGAGATCATTTTTCTGATTATTAAAAGAGCTGAAAAACTTAGAGGTAAGGAGATCTTTTATTTCTGTTAGTAAACTTCTTTTTATTCAGTCTCAGAAAATTGCTCTAGACAGAAGCCTGATATTTTTTTAATGTAATTATTTCATAAATTTCAGCCCCATGAGAATGACAGTAAAACATAATATCACTTCAATTGTATAGTAAACAAGCATCTTCAGTGTCAAACACAACATGATGAAGAGAAACATATAGATGAAAAGAAATTACAAGTTATAATAATGAAAAAAAGATTGACTATTACGGAGATGATCTTTGGTCAATCGTTTTTCACTCTGTTTAGTTTTATTTTAATATATAGCACAAAGCTATAGTTTGTTTAACTGCTGCTAGGTAAAGAAGAAATGGCACATTTTAAAGAGGGGGCTTCTCCCCACCCCCTTCCCTTTCTATCACTGACACAAGCCGAAACATCTGTTATTTATAGATAAATAACTTGAAATAGTCAAAGGTTGTAACCATAGTCACAGCCACTGCTCCAGACGAATGGAAAGAAGAGTTCTTTCCATAGACAAACTTTAACTTTTCTTTACTTATTTACTTACTACTGATAGCTTTAGGTTAAACAGTCTAGTGATTCAGTGGGTAAATTTAAAAATTCCAACAGGGCAACCATAGACCTTAAATGTTGTTAAAAATTGGTGATAAAATGAAACATACGTTGATATTTTAACAAGTTCGTGACCACTGTTACTTATCACTTTTTTAAATATATCTGTATAGGAACTTAACGCATCAGATTTCTAAAAATTTATGTGTATTTATAAGTATTATCAAAAATTTACAACCCGTATTTTAGATTTTTAAATCCAGCGAAAACCCTGTCCTAATCAAAATTTTCGTTTTTCCCCTCCAATTTTTTTGAATTTTTGATCTAAATATATGTATTAAAGTAATTAAGGAACTAAATTCTATATATGTTCAAAATAATTTCCTTCAGGTCTGCCTGTTCAATGTATAAGCATTGTACAAGAGTTTGGTACAAAATAGTTCGTTCGTTCATTGTTGTGGAACTGGGCGCCTGAGGCCATTACGGCCCTTTGGTACAAATTGGAGCAAGTTGGATTCAATTCTAAGTTTCTGCAAACATAGAAAAGAGTGATAGCTAGATTATTTCATTTCCAGTTTGTTGCTCAATTGAAGAACTCCTTTTTTGAGCCGTGATAGCCAAGATGCTTGATTCTTGATTCTACCTAAGACCCACCGAATACATGCTCGTAAAATCTAAGGAATCAAAAATCCCGTGGTCGGTCGGTACCAAGTTCCAAGGATCTGGAGAACATTTCCTTCAGATCGTTGCTGTCCTCCGCATGAGGCTTTCAAAACCGTTAATCCGTCCTCATAGGACCTAGAGCCCACATCCTCGGCCTCTTTGCAAATTGACGATTTCTTGTTGCCATATCGTCACTAAACCATCCCTTCCTTGAGTCACTCTTATTGACGAGCAGACACGAACGCGCACTTTTAGTTGTCAGTATATCCCCAGATGCGAGAAGGGATTGATCTACGCTTCCCCTTCAGATCTATGTCTAAGTTAAGGAAGTAGCCTCATGAATGAGTGCTGCTGCCATGTATCCGTGGTGTTCTGAGCCAAGATCTACCTTCACCTTTGTGGTGCTCTCTTGTCAAACAAAAGGCTCATCTTCTTGACCTAATTTGAAGAAATCCAACGGCTGGTGAGCTGGACTTGTACAAGAGTCATTAGAAACAACAACATAACTCATTCTTTATTGCCACAAACAGAAATGTTTCAAAAGATATGTACTCAATACTGAAAGCTCGTTTCCCAAAAAAATCAATTCAAGCTATAGCTGTAGCAACAAGGTTTACACCAGCTTTTAGGAAACAATGACCATCACTTTTAAAATATTTTATAAATAGTAGCAAAATATTAAACTTCAGAAAATTAATTTATAATCTCACTAAAAGAAAAAAAGGAAAAAAAAACTCAAATAATGAAGCTTGCGTCTGCTACCATTATTAAAAATTTTCTGTAAAGAATTTGCACGCTGATATAAGTATTACATTACTAACTTTTAGATCGAAGATACTTTCGTATCTTGCTTGATATGGCAAAAAAGAAGAGGTGTTTCTTAAAAATTTATTAAACTTTCAAATTTTACAAGATGTTTGTAACTTAAATCCTAAAAACGCAGAGTTAGTCATAGAATTTTTAAAATCTGCAGAATCAGTGTATTTGATATTAATACTGGGCTGCCAACTTCTTAAGCTTTTGGGGAAAATTTCTTATAGTGGTTGCTAAGTTCATGTTTGAATGTACGATTCTTTGTTTTGTAAATTTAATTTAAAGTTGTTAGACAAACGCAAAAAACAATTTTAAATAAAAGTTTATCCACACCACTACATGTAAATAAGAGGCACTTGCGGTCTTGATTCCAGAAACCACCAATGCGAGTATTTGGATCTTGATAGGGCCATTCAGCATCTGAGAAACTGGATTAAAGGGAGTGACAGAAACTCATTTTTAAAGATCTCAGGATACTTTTGCGACAACACAGGATATATTTTCACAGTGGATTTCCTCACACATGGGCTTTCAGGGCAATGAAACTGATGACACTCTTGCCTCTGACTCATCAACTTCAGCTAATCTCTTCTGAAATACGATATAAAATTAAGATTGCAAATAAGAAAATATTCAGGACTCCTCCATTCCATTTCTGGTAATCTGGAAAATCTCCTGGTAATGCCCTCAAGTTTGGGAGTGATGTCCACAGCGCCATCATCAGGCTCTTGAGTGGATATATGGGGAACCTTACATACACTGATGGACAGAAATCTTATCTTGTGGACATCAAGTGCACGTCAACACAGGCATCCCCAGAACATCTCCACTGCCTTTTGCATGAGGACCTTATAACTACACCTGTTATTGTTTATGGCTTTTTGAGGACTCATGACCTCCAGGACATAATCTAACTTGCAGCTAGACCTTCATGGATAAGCCACAACTACATGTAAGTGACTTTAAACTTTAAATGAAACGCCACTTTGTACCAGTTATCTCGTGGCGAAGCTTTTTAAATGTTGGCAAAATTAAAAAAATTTCTGAAAACTTTAGTTTTTAATTGTCTACCATTCTATAAAAATTTTTACGGAAAGCTTTGTAGTTGGCAGTTCTAATAGTAATACTAGAAATACAGGAAATATAATTCAAAACATCGTGTAAAAAATTTAAAGGTATCATCAAAAATACATCGTAAAAAAATTAACCAGCTTACTATAAACGAAAATTTCTAACTTAACACTAGGTTTACGGGATGCGCCATTTTGACGAATTTCGAGTTTTGTAAGGAAAATTATAAAATCCGTTTGAATTTTTATTTTATCTCTTGTAATGACTTTTAACCATTGATCGAAGTAAACATATATTGAAGGCTATTTTCTTCAAAAGAGATGAAATATTGAAATTCTCTATGTGCAGAGATGCCAACTGCTCCGGACACGCCATTATAATTTAAAAAATGGTAAATAACAACGAAGTAAATTTTGCAAATATTTGACTATTTTTGCTTGCTTTTTAAAAGGTATAACATGACAAAGTACTTTAAAGTGGTGAATTATATAAGCTTACGAATTATTTAGAAATAATGGTGAATAAAAATTTACTAAATTGAATTTATTAAACCAAGAATCACAATTGATAAACTACCACTTTAAAATATATATTTGCTGTCCGGAGCAAGTTGGCACCTCTGTATGTGGTATACTTATCCCTACGGATATGCGTCAATTTGACGCAGTCATAATTTAGACAAAATCTTGAGTAAACAAGCAATTATCTCATCAATAATAAATAGGAATGTACCGAGAATACTTCGATTCGTTATCCGATATCGTTATCTCAAACAAAACAAGCGATAAACAACTGTTGCCGATAAGCAATAATAGAAAGAACAAACGCAGAATGTCAATTGGTGTCAGATTTTGACGATTTCAGTTGCTTAGTTCGAGTATTGAAACATAAAATACTAGAATATTTCATAAATATATATCTCATATCTTCATTTTTTTTCTTATAGTATACATATGCATTGCTTTCTAAGTGCAGAGATGCCCACTGTTCCGGACACGCGAAAATAATTCAAAAAATGGTAAATAACAACAAAGTGAATTCTGAACAATGAAGTAGTGAATTATATACGCCTACGAATTATTTAGAAATTGTGGTGGATAAAAATCTACTAAATTGAATTTATTACATTAAGAATCAAAATTCTTTCATACGTCAAATTGACNATAAGAAGCACCCAAAACATTCACAAGAAATAAAACACTGGCAATACACAGCCAAAATGGGAAAGTTAAAAATATATAACAACGACAAGTTAAAAGAGCAATAACAAGCCAAAAGGGGTACAAAGTGATCAAGATAGTTAAAACCATGAGTCAATAGGGACTCATGAAAATAAAACCAACCAGTGGTAATACAAAAAAGTTACATGCGCTCAAAAGACTTAAAATTTAAAAGTTAAAACCAGCAACAAGTCAGGGCTGTAGAGGTATACAAGTCAAGACTAGTAAGAAGCTAAAACACAAGAGGCGCACAAAGTAAAAGCAAGCGTGCCCGCATGCCGGCCGATGGCTCTACTGGGGGAACGAATGAAGATCTGGAGAGGAGGGCCGGTGAGACTAGGCCTGATTAATTTTTAGTAGATCTTCTAGTGTGACCCTGATGATTTCCTTGACGATATTTTTGCAGTCATTACTTGAGAAGATCTGATGCTTATTAGTAAAGATATCCCCTCGGAGTGCCCGGAAGCGTGCACAATCAAAAAGTAGGTGGTGAATGGTTTGTTCTTCCGTGCAATTAGAGATAGGTATATAAGAAACGTCCCTAAACCTAGTGATGTATTGGTCCATGCGTCAAATTGACGCGTGTTCGTAGAGATAGGTATATAAGAAACGTCCGTAAATTTAGTGTTATAGCAAACAAAATACTTAGCTTAAACCCTTCACTTTAATTTAAGTATAACGCTATGAGTAATTTTAGAGCAAACCTTTATTACTTATGTTGTTAACATAAGTGGTAGTTAAAATTTCTCGTTTTATCTAAAAATAAACGAAAAATGTCACTTTATCATCTTTAATATCATTGTATTAATAGAAGGTTTCGACTCCCGAGGAATGCCAAACAATTAGACTTTCTAAGAAAACAAGTAAAACCAAAATAGAACTAATGTCAGTCTATGAATACAGTCTTGAGTAAAAATTCTTAAGCAAATTATTTTAACTAATGTTGAAGCCTAATGAATACATAATACATAAATACCAACCCAGAACTCCATGCAAAATAAAAATTACGGAAGGAAGCCTTAAATTGTCTAATTCTGGCAGTATTTTAAAACTTCATTGTACGATCATGCTTTACGTGTTTTTTTAAAAATTGTTTATACATAAAGGCGGGCAAAATGGACTTAAAGGCTGTTTTGTAATAATCAGACAAGTCAGCATATGTGTCCGTAACAATAAATAAAACAATCTTCTGAAAACAAGCTCGAAAAAAAATAGTTACACTTTACCATTGCCTGTTTAGTACAATGATTGGCAAACTCTGCACCAGAACCTCCTATACTGCACTTAAACCAAATATGCTACTCTCAAATTGCATATATGTGTCACGTGAGTCGTTAGTTTAAGTCTGAATTAGTTTAACGGAATACAGAATTATGACACTCATCCAGTTTTATCGGAAAATTATATTTTAAGTAGTATTTGGATTCGAAAAATTTACTATGCGCACGTTTTACATCTCTACATTGGATTTAATATTTGTAAAATTATATTTTGGTGGCAAAATTTATGATTTGATATTTTATTTTTGATGCAAGGATTTTGGATTAAAATAATTTTTATTGCCATTATACGAAATAATTTAAATAAATATTTTAAAAACTAGGTAAATATTTGACTCAGTTTTTAGATTCTGTTTAAACTTGTAAAAAAAATAATAAAAATTAAAAAATACTATCAATAGTAAATGCAATTGTAATTCCCCTGAAACTAAGAAATTCATTTATCAAAAATTGCAAGTATTGGCAGCTATGGGCTTGTATTGTTGAAACAAAAGTACAGTAAAGGGAAAAACCTATGATTATATTTCTTTTGCAGTAAGGAAACTTAACATTTGCTATATTTCCTGTTGAAAAGAGGACATTTTATATACCACCCCTTTTCTTGAATCTGAATGCTCTAGTAAGACGTTTCGGGACCAAAAGAAAAAAGAAAAAAAAAAAGTACCGGCAAGAAAACTCACCGTAGCAGGACCTCAGGTGGTGTAGCGTGAATTTCGGAAAATCCTTTTCCTTGATCCAGGGCCTTTCAGAGATGCGTTAGACGGGATTATGGCTTCCAATCGAGCTTTCATCGGAAGATTCCCCAAAATCTCATTCTTTTCTTATTTATTCCTGTCGTTATTTTCACAACGACGGTTTTCTTTTATTATTTTAGTTCTATCAGTACTTTTTTTTCCCTTCTCTGCATTAAGTCTTCCTTACCTTTCCTTTTTTTTCACTGGAAAAGGGAAAAGAAACTTGATTCTTTTTCAGTATTTCGTCTCTGTAATTCCCAACCACAGTTAAAACAGAATACTGCTAGAATTTTTTTCTTTTCTGTAGCATGGTTTATTCTCCTATTTAGATTAGATATTTCTTCATTCTTATTTATATCATACATTTTATGCGAGTAGTATTCGGTTCTACGAAAAATACTGCTTGAGCAATATTTTGAATCTGATGAAAGCAAGATTTAGGATAGAACCAAAATTGTTTTATTTACAGTAAAGAAACGTAAGCCTTTATACGTATGTATATATATATATATATATAT
>NC_092215.1:1332764-1336497 GCF_043381705.1 Parasteatoda tepidariorum
ATATATATATTATGTATTTTTTACCTCTTTCCTTAGACTCGGAGGATACAGGATGTTCTAAATTAGATTGATGGTTTTTAAAAATTTATAGCACAGAAACGTTCATAACGTACATTTAATGCGAGTACTATTAGGTATTGAAAATATTGCTTCATCGTATAACAATATTTCTATATAATATTTATTACATTATATAATATGTAATATATTATATAATATATTATACAATATTTCTTATACTATTGAGCATAAAAGTATCTGTTTTGAAGGATTTTTTGCATCTTTTTTGAGGTTCGAAGGATACAGGATGTTTTAAATCAAAGTGACGGTTTTTGAAAATTTTCAGAGAAACGGTTTATATAATATACAATTTTTAAAAGTAACATTAGGCCCTTTTGAAATATTGCTTGAACGTGTAACAATATTTATTCATTATTATTTACTACATTCTACATAATATATTATCTATACAATATTTATTATATTATTACACATAACATATAATTTTGCGATGGATTTTTTTACTCTTTCCTGAGATTCGGAGGATACGGGATGTTCTAAATTTGAGAGATGGTTTTTAAAAATTTATGGCAAGGAAACGGGTACGATTATACAGCCAAGCGTTCTGAAAAAAAAATAATGAAATGAAAAAAATTACAATGTCATCTGTTGGTAAATTACTGAGCTATTTCTAGTCTTATTTATTTATTTATTTCATTTTGTTTTAAATCTAATTTAATCTAATTTAAGTATGATCTGACAGTTCACCTACTAAATTAATTACTTAAATAGACTAATTTATTGCATCGCACCTATTTAGAAAGCACTTGTTTATGCAAATATAAAACTCGATGCAAAAAAATATTATTATTGAAATTTAATATTTAATATTATTGTTTAATACGAAGAAGTTTTAATTTTAAGGCGTAAAGTTTTTCAATATTTTTGAGCTATTTTATTTTATGTGAGAAAATGTAAAATTTATCGACTATGTAGTAATAGTTCAATTCTTCAATTTTCGACAAATTCATCTCAGGAATACCAAACACTTTCTTAAGTTCTCTATAATAGAACCAAACTGACTATTATTATTATTTTTATGGGTAGGAATACTTTCGAAATTTCACTGCCATTCTAAAAATTCTTGTTTAAAATAAATGAGGTTTAACGCGGTTGAAATTCAATAAATAAACAAATTAATTAAAACATTTATTTTCGGTTATTTTTTTCTCAGAAACTATTCACCCTTATATTGTCAAGATTTTTAGATTTTGATAATTAAAACTACTTAAATGAGAAATAAATATTTTATACTTACAATTCAAGACATTTTCTGATTACAGTGGGGAGAAAATTTCTTGTTGTAGTTATACAAGAACTAAATCTTATCTAATTCGAGTGTGGGGATTTCAAATCCGAAATTTGTTTGTTCGGAAAGCTATATTGTTCTTTTCTTCAAAACAATATTTTCAGTTTAGTTTCTTTTTCTGAATATATTAGTTTAGTACATACATATACACCTGCCTGCTCTTTTGAAAATAACACTTAAAACAGAAAAAAGAACAAAAAAAAACATATGACCCTGACGTATCACATTATAAACTGAACTGTATTATTGCCATCTTCCTACCACTCCCTACGTAGCAGAGAAGTGGGGACACTAAGTATTCCTTCTTGTGAATTTTAAAAGTAATGCTGGTAAGGTATCTATATTATATAAAACGCTAATACGTATGTACCAATAAAACCGATGATATTTCTTTTCTCGCGTTGGCAACAGTTTTCATTTTTAATTGATAGGCTTCGGCGCGCAAGAGCACGTAGTGAGCATCATATGGCTAATCTATACTATATAAAACCCTAATACGTTTTAATTGATAGACTTCAGCGCGCAAGAGTACGTAGTGAGCATCATATGTCTAATCGGGTGAATTCTCACCTAATTATCAAAAAAATCTCATAAAATTATCTTCATCGAAGCCGATGCTTTACATCCGGCGTTCAGTACTATTTCATATTGTTTTACAGCACATGGTTTTAGCCCTCTGGTGGGAAAGACTTTAAAGCAAAACTTACAACAGTTACTTTTCTCAACAACTGAAATTTAGAATAATGTGATTAAGAAAAATATGTGAACTGTTTGCAATTTCAAATTAATATTGAAATGCACAGGTTTAGAATTTTCTACAGTGAAAAGTTTTCGGAACTTCAGTGTCCAAAAAAGTATACGAAAGCTAGACGTTAAGAACGTATTCAATGAGCGAGCAAAGCAATCCGAAATGAACTGCGAAAGCAGTTCCGGGGGTAGGCGAGCGCTAGCGAGCAGGGGGCGAAGCCTCCTAATATATTATTATTTTCCATAAAAACTGTCGCTTGTAGATAGAAACCTATCACAGATTTGAATTCAGTGAGCTCAGTTCCGTTCAAAAGTCTCATGCAACTGAATAAAAAAAAATTTTCTCGAGTGTTATCATTAAATTTAATAATCAAAACAATTATTATTAGTAATGCCAGCTTGGCCTAAAACTGTAAAAGTGGTGACTAATAAAAGAACAAAAATATATTCAAAGGGATTAAAATTAGCAGCAATTTTCAGCGCAATTCTTTCAGTTCATTATTATATTTAAATGCGAGGAATATTTTCGCTTTAAATTTTGCATACAATTTAAGATGTAAGTAAGTCATGGTAGTAGTTACAATTTAATAATTAAATAGATTAACCAAATGGAAATGAATTATGTCGATCGATTAATCGATTTTTTGGTACACAAGGCAACCCTGATTAGTGACAAAACCTAATTTTACAGATAAAATTTGCAGTGTACTTCTTATTAAAAGAATATGTGAAATGCGACTGTCGAAAAATGCTCAAATGACTGAGTTAAAAGCCTGTTATAATCAGCTGTAGCCAAGGAATAGAATATTTTTCCTGCAAAATCATATATAGTAAGGTGGTTTTAGGGGAAAAGATTATTAAGTGTAATAGCTTGAAAACTTCAATATCTTGTAATTCAAAACCTTTTACTATCAGTTGTAGGCATGCGCATAAGTTGTAGACATTCGCAAATATTAAAATACGGTGGTTTAGTGGAAAAACATATTAAATATAATAGTTAAAAAAAGGATCAAAATATTGGGTTGAAAGCCTGTTAGAATTAGTTGAAGACATAGAATATTAAACTTTTTTTTTCATGCCAAACCTTAAAATGTAGAGGCAATTAAATTTTTTCAACAAGTTTGCTCCTGGAAAAATTTAAACAGGGTTAGTATTACTGCAGAAAATTGTACTTTAAATATACTTCCGTAACAAGATATATTTAATTAGAATTATAAAATATACTAGAAGTTACATTCGTAACTTCTGGTATATTTCATAATTCTAATTAAATATATCTTGTTACGGAAGAAATGGCTTTAAGATTTTAATTATACAATGAAAGCTAACAGTCACCATCTTTATAGTGAAGCTGATGCCTGTCTTGCAGGTACTCTGGAAGTACTATCTTATGTTTTCTATTGCTAATGTTCCAAAATACACTGTAAGGTTTGTCTAACTGTACAACATTAATTTAAACATAAAAATATTTAATAAATTGTAATATAAAAATGTGAAAAATGTAATATGTATATATATATATATAAAAATAAAATCAATTCAATTAACTTAGTCAATATTGATACATAAGAGGTAAATAAACATATTGAAACTTTAAATCATTAAGTCAAATTGGAA
>NC_092215.1:1336564-1348125 GCF_043381705.1 Parasteatoda tepidariorum
GGGTCACGCTAGATTGTCTCATCTTGGCAGCGCACCGGAGTAAAAACTGGTAACAATAAATTTCAATTTTTAGTTTTTTTCCGGGAATAATAAAAATCCATAACTACCAATTGTTTTAAACGGATGCAATTTTTATATTCAATTGCTTCTTCGCCGTGATAAATTTCCTTACAGTAAATTGTTATTGTTGAGAATAGATTAACTCCTCCCGAATATTATCTAATATTGAAATAGTTCTTCAACCAGTATTTTCTCTTTTTCCGTACCAGTATTTTCACTGTTCCCGGCTTGAACGTGTTAATGAGAAAAGTCATCCCTTTCCATTAATAACTTTTCAGTTAGTCAATTTTGGTTTTTCGAAATAATGTGGAAGTTAACAGAAAACATATTTTCGTTAGTTTGAAGGTATATGTGCTGTTTTTTCATTTAAAAAGTTGCAACTCATTACCATCTAAGAAGTCAGCAATTAATATAATGAAATAGAGAGAAATGAATTTTCACTATTTGCATAAATGTTAATTTAAAAAATGCAATTTGAAATAAAAAAGAAGATACTTTTATTCCATTTATTTTGAAATAATTCTTCTTTATTTGGCTTCAAAAATACAGTAACTAAAAAAAGAGACTGTATAATGAGGTCAGCTGAAATCATTATATTCATCTCATCTTATTACCATTTAATTAAAAACTCTTTCTGAAGGCAATTATGTAAATGATGTGACTATCGGAAACTTTCTTGAAAGCGAAATTCTGCATAAATATGAAAAAGAAAAAGACTCGGAGAGGCGGGAAAGAAAAACAGGAGAAAAGTTTTTTTTTGTGATATTTTTTATCCCATTTTAATCTTTTCCCGTACCTGTCGAAAACATGCGTGCCAATTCAATCATTTTCAGTCTTACCATATGGGAACATATTACAAGAAAAAATTGGCAGTAAAAACTGAATAAAGGAAAACAGCTTCATAGAAATTTAAACTCGAAATATATAGCAATGTTTTTGCCGTAAAAGTCAATTTTTAGGAAGAATTAAATGTATTTAAATAGCGAAAACCCTTTCAAAATATCGAACAATGCTTCCGTCATTTTAATTCGGATATTTCGTCGCGATTTTATTTTTGGCCAAATTTTGAATCCGGACAGAAAATGATTTACAATATTGCAATGATGAATATTACTCAATGTGATCAGTATTGTCATTACAAATAATAATAATATCTGGACATTTATAATTAAACATTTGTACAAAAGTGACAGAAGTTTTATATTAAAACAAAATTCTCTTATCTTTAAACGTTCTACAAACCAATTCTATTTATGTAGAAATAAAGATCTCTAACTAATTTTACAAAAGTCGTTTATTTAAAACTCGATTCCTCTATTTGCTTGACCGATTTCACATGAAGTTTATTTTTTGCCATACATTCTTTAAAATGGTGTAAAAAGGTGTCTACCTAGCAAATAAAATTTTTTATTAGTGTTAAATATAATAAATAATAATAATAAATGTTTACTAAAAGTTATATTATGCAGAAAATTATCCTTGGATAAATGAATTTTACAATTGTTTTTAAAAATCTTACCAAATTGCGGCTCCCCTTCCCCTTTATTGTTGAGTCAGAAATCCAAATCGATCATGAAAAAGGTATGTTTATTCAGAGAAAGTACGTTTTTGTGTATGAAAAAATTATCTGCACTAATTAAAAGCATATTAGAAGTCACCCCCTCGTACCATTAAGATTGAGTCTATTCGAATTTTTATGCCTGAAGACGCTGTTTTCAACGTTTCAGAGGCCCATTTAAAATAATTTATATTTTATTTTATAACTGTCGTTCAACAGCCGACCCAATTTTGAGTTAAACACTGCCAATGTTCAATTCATTAGTTTTGTAATTATGAACTTAATCCGCGAAACAAAGAAGCTCCAGTATCAAGCAACCTTCGTAGAAGGCTTTTTGATAGAACCAGCATTCGCATTACTTGGAGAGGAAAACCACGAAAACCTCCTACTGTTAATCTGACGGCAACGGGACTGCAGGTATGAAAGCATAATAGTCTTTATGACAGCGAATTCCAACCTGGTCAAATTATAAATAAATTTTTGAGTAATATTGCTTTTTGGTAATTGTTTTACTACCGCTTCCTCATTCTAGGAAGGTGGTTTGGCAGGTATACATATATACTGCTTCTTCAGGTATGCCAACAGTTCGCGAATTCGACAAAATGTTTTAAGAAATGGTAGAGAACTATAAACTAAAATGTACAGATTTTTGGTTAATTTTGCAAACTTTTCAAAATTCTCAATGCTGCTAAACTGTAACAATGTGGCATTTTATATAAGTCTTTGAATTATTTACAAGTAGAGGTGAGTATAAATTCAATACATAGGATTTACTAAACCAAGAATCATACTCTACCACTAGGAAATATTCTTCCGTTGTCCGAAGCATGCTTTTTCGAGAGATATTGTTTTACTTGGAGAAAAGAATTGATAGATTTACTCCTCTCGAGAGCTACCTAGAACTAAAATGGTTTTACTGCAAGCTTTTTCGTCTCAATCTCATACTACAGCTTGAAAAAATATTTTCAGGGTAAATATATATATATACTCCCTATATAATACTCCCCTCTTTAATACTCCCAATATATAAAAGTAGTAGCAAAATTATTTCATTATTTACAATTGCCTTAATTCTATTGAAATAAAAGTTTAAATATTTACATTAACGTAGAAGAATTGAGCCTGTAAAATATTTTATGTGGATGAAAATATTGAATCCACTTAGTCCAAAAATAAATATATACCACCACTTTTCTAACAAATCCTGAGTTCACGTCAGTATAAGAAATTAATTCAGTAAACAATGTTTGAAAGTAACACCATTCTTCTTTGAGAAATACATGAAGTTTTGTTTAAAGAAGCTTTGTCTTACATCAACAGACGTCAACAAACAACAACAAGACTTAGTATATAAATCAAATATGCTTTATAAAAATCGTCTTCTTTATGACATCAATCATGGCGAGTTTTGTTGAAAAAGCCAGGGCAATTGTCATTTGAGGCAATTATGGTGATAAAACTTACGGCTAATAAACTATGTGTCATGTGCTGCGTCGATCGTTTGGTTGTTTGTTTCTGTGAGGGGATGTATTCGAACATTCATCACCCCGTTGTAAACACTAAAACACTTCGAAAGCAACACGCATTAAAATCCATTATATTCTTGTCTATTAGAAGAAATACCATTGAATCAGTTTCACAGATTAAAGCGAAATTAGAAATTAAACCAAATTTTTGGGTGTTTGAAACCACAATTGTACGTTCTCTTGAGGCGAAAGTTTTTGTTAATTTCTGAACACATATTTTTTTCCAAAAAATAAAAAAAAAAAATTTAACCTGGTTCTTAACGCATTGCATGCGGGCTACTTTTCCAGAAAAATGCATTACAGGTGCTATAGGTCAAAATTTTAAAAAAGTGGTTCAGAAAAAATGGAACCAAATTGTCATAATCGATACATCAATTTTAAAAAAATATTTCGACGAGCGATTCTAGTACTTATTAGATACATACTGAATCATTTATATTTGTGGCAATGAAGAGCGGATAATTTCTTAAAAAAACAGAACGGAAATGAATTTGCTCTCTTTTTAAAATTGGAATGGATCAGATGCAGAATTCAGAAACGTATTTTCACGTGACCCTCTAGCAATTTGCAAAAATTCGAACTTCTTGATTTTTCAAAATTCAGAAATATAATAATCGATAATAATACATTATAATATGTTATTAATATAATAATTTATTATTATAAATATATCTATCTAAAATATTAGATAGCAATTTAATAGCAATATTAAAATTGCTCACTAATATATTAGATTGCAATTTTTTGAAATTAAAGCATTGATGCTAACCCAGAAGTCCTACTCATCCATATGCTGAATGTGGTAGATACGCTAAGATTAGTTTTGACAGTACTTGAAAACTTAATTGCATAATTTAAGTCTTATAAGCTGTGTTTTTTTAAAAACTATTTATATATACTGATGGTCCCAGTCATTATTAATAATACTTATTTAGCCAAAAATAAAATGGTTGAGTAGGAAATTTACTTCAATTTTAAATATCAGAAAAAATCTCAAGATAAAATGGGAGACTTGCGTGTTGTAAACTCGTAGATAATAATAAATAATATTCACTTTGCTTAATAACAAATATCCTGAAATTTTTAACGAATGCAGTCATTACGTATTAGTGTATTTACATTACATGTATTTACATTAATTACCTTCTAATGGTCGAATTAATTTGGAAAAAATTCGAATGGTAATAAGGAAAGAAACCGTCGGCTGGAATTGGCTATTGATCTACAGTTAATTTTAAATTAAAGTGGCAGCTAAAAATACCAAACATAACAATAATAATAAATAGAATAATAATTAATCTCAGAACAATAATAATTAGTAAATAAAGTTTTAATTCATCTCAAAATTTTCAATTTTTTTTTGGCATGTTTTTAATGCACTTAAATATTCAATTACGATCTGCAATAATCATCAGCATGAATAAAAATCACCATCTAGCAGAGAAAAAAAATCACAAGGCTGCCAGCTTTTTGCAAAATATTTTACAGAGAGGTAGACATTTAAAAGCCAAAGCTTCCGAAATTTTTATGATTTTACCAGCATTTTAAAAGTTTCACAACAATAACAAACAAAGTAGCGTTGCATTTGAAATTTTAAATCATTTATATGTAGTGGGTTCGGAAAAGGAGTTTAAAAGAATAAAAAAATAATACATTAAAACATTACCTTAGAATAACATTACATTAGAATAAATTTTCACAAAAAGCGTCTCTACGCTTTACAAAGCCCGGCGATACCGCTCGGTCAGGGAGGCCCATTAAAGGTTTTAATCATTAAAAAACTGTTAAATAATTTAAAAATTTATTATAAAAAGTTATTGATCTGTCATCCTATTATTAGTCATCCAATCATCAAAATTGCAGTACTTCATATAATACTTCCTTCGAGTCCACTGTAAATGTGAAAGTCTTAATACTTTTTTTTTTAATGGCGGGCACTTGGAACTATTGTCCATTGGCCACAGAAAGTGGCAGAACTGCTAACTCTCTTTTCGTTACCCAGTGGGCACCTGTGGCGAAGCCACGGCGGTGGAGCAGCGTCTCCCACGTCGCACTACCACAACCCGTTTATAGGGCGGGTCACATTCACCCACAAAGGAGAAAGGACATAGAACACAGATAGAGAGAAACAAACATCCATGCCTTGCCCGGGATTCGAATCCAGAACCTTTCTGATGCAAGGACAGTTCCCTGCCCCCTACACAGGCCGGTCGGCAAAGTCTTAATACTTTATTTAATAATTTTTGCCTGTGAAATTAAGATACGTCGATATTTTTTAGAATTTTGTAGATACAAAACTGGTAGATAGTCATCTTCTTTAACTTGATGTTTCTCTTTTCTTTAAGTGATGTATTTTAGTTTCAGAAAATACTTTCAACGTCATCATTAGAAATCTATGTACTAATTATAAAACGTTTTTTCCCACAATAGTCCTATTTCTTTTAAATTTTAGACGTTTTTGTAATCCTCTAAAATTTAAAACTGGAACGGGTAAAACCGTTAAAATGTGGAGCACTTTGTTGGTCAAATACATAGAAACACTTCTGTAATAACTCTATGTACATAATTTATCTTTTGACAACAAATGTTTTGGAAGACGGCAAAACTGTTGAAACAATTTGAAAGATCATGCTTTTAGAAACTGGTCATTTTTGCACATGAAAAATTCGGATTGACCAAAATGAGGAAGAAAATTGATAACGTTGTTCCAACTTTAATACCAATAATTATGAAATCACTCTACAGGATTGGAATAATTTATTTAAGAGTGCTTTAAGAATAATGGTTGTATTAAGAAGAAAATCGCTTAAAACATTTTTCATCTTGGTTGATGCAAATTTCGCATAGGTAAAAGGCTTCTAAAAGCTTCTGACATGATCTTTCAAATTATGTGGCCAACAGTTTTGCACCTTCCAAAACATTTGCTGCTAAAAGAAAGATTGTCTACATAGAGTTAGTAGGTTAGTATAGAAGAAGCGAAATAGTAAGTTTGCTCATATAATGGCAGTACGATTTCCTAGAGCGTTGCGTAAATCTGTTCTTATCAATGCCAAATATTGGCGATGTTCAATTTTTAAAGCAAAAAGTTTCTTTGCTTTGTAGCACCTTCGTAATAGTCAGAATTTTATGAAATTTGGTTTTTGGAGTTGTTTTTGCACAGTAAGGGGAATGCAATAAAATGTTAATATGTTCTTTTTTTTTTAAGAAAAAGTGCGTTTTTGCGTTAAAATAGGCATATTCCGCATTGATTACGGTTAACTGTTATAGATAATTTAAGAGATTCCTTTGAGATATTACCATAATACTTTACAGAAAATAAAATCCGATCTATCATTCAAAAGTTATAAGGGTAATCCATTTTTGTTTTATATCTTTTTTTTCTTTTTTTCGCTTTGCAATAATATTGTATTTGTAATACCAAGCATGAGAAGCATTTTAATTTAAATTTATAATTTTTTAATTTCTCAATGCATCTTCATTTCCTATGTATATTTTTAATACATTTAAATATTTAACTAAGACTGCCAATAATGATGAACAAAAATAAAAATCATCTTCCTACTAAATAAAGAGATAAATGAACATAACTACAGAATTCTACTCCGAAATACTTCAAATACATAATTTCTTTTTAAAATCTTAAACCCGAAAAGTATTGTGAAATGCTTGAGATAAAATCAGCAATTTAAAATGTAAATGCTACTGCATAAATCGGCATTCTTAAAAGAAAAAAACAATCTTGGCACCAAAAAAAAAGGAATGTTGGGAACAACGACAAGGAAAAAGACCATGAAAATTCTATTTACTCCCCTTTTCCACAAACTCTCAAAATTCGATTATCCGGAATTTTTGCTGACAGGAGTGGCTTACCATGAAGAATGAGACAGAGATGGGTCTTCATTACAGGCCCTAATTTCTCTCTTGCATAAAAGAAATCAGGTATATGATTTAATTCATCTTAAGTTGGAGTTACCACACTAGATAGTGGCTTTTCTGTAAGCATCGGCTATCTGTCACCAGGAGATATGAATCACCTTCAGAATTTACAGCTACCGTTTCTAGACCCTTAATGCTTATTTAATTGCCGCATTGAGCGTGCCTCAAAATTGGACTTCCTTCAATGCAGCTATGCAACAGCTAATATTAGGCTTCTTAGAAGGGTTGCTGTATCTCCTTCATACAGCAACGCCAAAAACATCATTTCTTGGCTGAGGAAAACTGTTTGCAGAAGGTCTGTTGTATCATTTAAAGAGTATATTATAAATCATAAATCTTTCTGTGAGATGATTCAGAGATCGTGCCAATAGGATAAATTTAAATATTATGTTAAAATAATCGAGATATGAAAAATGTTATTTTGATGACAGAAAAAAGTCAAATTTTATAATAAATTAAGATTTTATTACATTATTATCTAGTCCTTTTTTGATTTTTAAAGTGAAGCTTTCTGTAAAATACTCGCGATCTTTTTATTCCGTTTCCAGAACACGTGACAAAATAGTTATTTTAAATATTAAGTTAGAATACTAGAGACATTAAGAACATTATATCAATGACAGAAAAATAGTTTCAAATTAATAATTAAATTTAGATTATTTATTTATTTATTTATTGAATCACTTTTCTGTAAAAGTATATGAAACTTGATGAATCTGAATGATAATAATGAATCGTTCTGTGAAATACTGAAATACTCCTGATTCCTTGATAGCAACAATATGGTAAATTTAAATATTACGCTAAAATAATCGAGGTATCAAAAATGTTACGTCGAGGAGAGAAAATGAGGCAAATTTATAATAAATTTATATTTTGTTTATTTATTGTCTAATCGTTTTCCTTTTAAAAGTGAAGCTTTCTGTAAAATATTTGCGATTATGGAATTCCATTTTCATAAACTTGGACGAAAAAGGTCATTTTAAATA
The DNA here is from genome assembly GCF_043381705.1 of Parasteatoda tepidariorum. Taxonomy (NCBI): domain Eukaryota; kingdom Metazoa; phylum Arthropoda; class Arachnida; order Araneae; family Theridiidae; genus Parasteatoda; species Parasteatoda tepidariorum. Next base: position 1,344,634 of record NC_092215.1, read on the forward strand.
TCATGTTAAAATAATCGAGGTGCTAAAATTGTTATACTGATAAAATAAAAAGAGTTCCTAATTAATAAATAAATTTGGATTTTATTTCTTGAATCATTTTTTCTTTCAAAAAGAGTTTAAAACTTAATGAATCTGAATGATAATGATGAATCCTTCTGTAAAATACTCATGATTTAGAGATTGTGTGAGTATAGTAAATTTAAATATTATGTTAAAATAATTGAAGTATCAAAAGTGTTGTTTTTATGATAAAAAATAAGCCAAATTTCATAATTAAACTTATATTTTATTTATTCATTTATTGTCTTATCTTTTTTTCATTTAAAAAGCAAAACTTAATGAAGCTTTATGTAAATTACTCTCGATTTTTGAATTCCATTTCCAGCTATAGAGACATAACAGTAATTTTAAATATTATGTTAAAATAATCGAAGTATTAAAAATTTTATGAGAGAAAAAGAGTTTCAAAGTAATAATTAAATTTAGATATTATTTACTTAAAAAATTTTTTTCTTCTTCTTATGAGTGTATGAACCTTGATGTATCTGAATGATAATCATAAATCTTTCTGTGAAATGCTCGCCATTTTAAAAAGTGTATGAAACTTAATGAATCTGAATGATTATTATGAGTCTTTTTGTAAAATACTCACAATTTTTGTAATTCCGTTTCACATCAAAATAGTAATTTAAATTATTATGTTAATCGGGACATCAAAAACTTTATATTGATGATAGAACTCTAATTTATAATAAAATTTAGATTTCTTCGTTTATTTAATTTGTCCAATCACTTTGCCAGTAGAAAAATGTATGAAACTTAATGAATCTGAATGACGTTGATGAACCTTTCTGTGAAATTCCGTTTCCAGAAATTGTGCCCAAAATAGTGATTCTAAATGTTATTTTCATCTAATCGAGGTATCAATAATGTTATATTATTGATAGAAATGAAAAGAGTTATATCTGAAAATTAGATCGCTCATTAATTAAATCGTGTATGATGATATATTATGAATCTTTCTGTAAAGTACTCGCGATTTTGAAATATTGATTCGAAGCATCGCATCGAAATAATAATTTTGAATTTTGTGTTTACATAATTGAGGTATCAATAATGCTATATTGATACAAAGAAAAAAAATACATATCAGTAGTTAAATTTAGATTATTTTTTTTATTCATCGTTATAAAATTAGTTTTTCAGAGAACCAATATTTGAAACTTACATGAAATGTAGCTCGGTCAAGGTAAATTTTAATTGCTACTTTATTTCATTAATTTGTTAGCCGAAGTAACTAAATAAATAAGATTATTATTTAAATTAATGTGTCATATACAGGATGGTGCGCTGTGATCAGCTTTAATATATATGATTTGAGTCCTTGTCAAATAAGTAGTAAAATAAATGCACATTTTGTTTCTGAAAATATTATTTTACCGAGGGGAAAAAATTGAGAAATGTTACTTAACTCTTAAGAATCATTATTGAGGTTAAAAAGCACAGGAGAGATTAAAATCACCAAAAATTTCTTTATTTATCTAGTTAGAGCAACTTGAATGTGTTCATCTTCCATTCCTGGAAAAGAAAAAAGCGGTTTTAAACAATTTTAACCTGAATAATTATGACTTGGAACACTCAATTATTGATTTGCAACTCCAACTGTTTATTTTTTCTTAATTCCTATTTGGACAAATATTTGAAAAATAAGTTTTACCGCGTTACAGGTGATAAGTGTATCAAGAAGAGTAGAAACAAACAGATAATTTCTCAATGTAACTCGAAACTATAACCATGTCTTACAATATCAGTGAGATAGACTTCAAACGAAAATCTTTGAATTCACTTTTAATAATAAACTAAAATAAAATAAATTAGAAAGTGTTGCTAATTCTAATAAATTTTTACTTTTTGTTGGTTACCACTTTTAGGTGTCCATCACTGAGTATCTTTCACTTAATATCCTAATAATTTGGTTTACTGAAAAGTTATAATATAGTTTTGAATTATTTTTCCCTGATATAAACATTTCACCACGAATGTTATGTTTGTTCCTCTGAAAGATCTATAGCTACCCCAATTTATTATTTTGATAACTCTAAATATAACGAGTGCGTTTGAAGGCTAAATAAACATTATTATTGTTATTATTATTGTTATTTTTTATAACCGTCGTTGAACAGCAGATCCAATTTCGGTTTACGACTGCTAATGTTCGACTCCGTAGCATTGTACTTTTGAACCAATCTAGAAGACAAGGAAACTCCTGGATCAGTACCCCCACAGGTATGATTTGTTATGGAAACATGGAGGACTTTGTGACTCAACAAATTTAACATGCACTAGTCACCATTTACTTCACGGGAGTCTTCGACCGGCTGTGTTTGACCTCCCATTCTCACGAACGTAAGTCCAGCGTCCTGCCAGCCAGGCTATCTCAGCCATGAGTAAAACAATTACTAATGGTAAACAATTGATGAAATAACATTAATCTTTCCAAAGAAATGTGAAATGGTTAATCTCAGATCCCTATTTGAAGTGTCTTATCACTATTTTTTCTTGCACTTAGTTGACTTCTCATAATTATTTCAATAGCCCCATAAGCACAACACTCTTATTTCACTGCTATTATTTTTCTTAAAAAACTATTTATTTTTCTCCAAGCATGGAGGAAAACAGAGCTCTCACATCTTTGTCCAAATCACACAGCTACAAATTCAAGTTTCTCGATGGAAGTATATTAAAGTTTTTCTTTTACAATCTAGATGCAAGAGCTCTCACTAGATGGTGTTGGGGTAGCTCAGAGCACTTGAATCTGGTATATGGAGGAGTGAAAGTTATACAATAGATTTTGCCCATATTTCTAAACATACAAATAATATTATTATGTAATTCAAATTTGTTACCATCTATACCTTCTTAAAGTTGTTGTTCTTTTTAACAAGATTGCAATTTCAATTTGATTAAGAATGTTCTTTTATTTGCACCTTTTTGTAAAAGCCCTAATTGTTTTAGGAACTTCAGATTTTGTTCAGTTGAAAAGGATTAAAGTGTTCTAAAGTGAAAAACAACAGAGAATAAAGTACAAATCAAGTACCGAGAAAGGACATACTATACTTTAGCTTTTCTGAACAAGAACTTTCCTCAGTGTCGAAATACTTAATACTACATATACCACTGCTAAACTTGAGATTTCTTTTTTAGACACTGAGGAATGTTCTGGTCTAGTGAAACGAAACTATAGTATGTCCATCTCTGTATTTGATTTGTACTTTATTCAAATTGTTTTTCACTATAGTCTAAGTGTACCCTATCATTTTCTATTAAAATTTACTTTGCAAATTATTTAGTTTCCTAAGAGAAAAGTTTTCTTTGATTGAATGAAATATATATATATATTTTCCGAATGGCAGGCACTGAACTTTATTTGTTTTGCCTTATAAGATGCCAGAGGTGTTACTCATTTTGCATTACCCAGTGGGCACCTGTGAA